>NW_006800320.1:22566-27283 GCF_000485575.1 Poecilia formosa | reverse complement strand
TGTGGGGACCAGATTCTGGTCCCCACAAGGGGAAACCTTGTTTTTGGGTCAGGGGTCAGGGTTAGGGTTAGGTATGTGATGGTTAGGGTTAGGAAAAGGGTAAAGGTAAGGTTTAGGCTGTAGAAATGAATGGAAGTCAATGGAAAGTCCCCACAAAGATAGCAAAACAAACGTGTGTGTGTGTGTGTGTGTGTGTGTGTGTGTGGGTGTGTGTGTGTGTGTGTGTGTGTGTGTGTGTGTGTGTGTGTGGATTGGTGGAGGACTGGTAATGCTGAGGGAGAGAGAAAGCAGGAGCATATGAATGAGAGGAGAGGCGGAGGGAGCAGCAGACAGACAGAGTGTGTCAGAAGAGTTTCAGCCACATGGCTTCAGATCAGTGTGTGTGTTATGACAACCAGTTACACCCTGGGTGAATGTGTGTGTCAAGCACAGACGGTGAGGGAGAGGAGCTAACAGGGATCAGGAATCTTCCTCTCTGGATCCCAGTCAGAGTTGTTGGGTTTTGGGACAACGGACCGGTCCCTTAAACCTGTCAGAGCGGACGGCCTGCAGCACCGGATCACTCCACCAGGTACAACACACCCATTACCTCCCCACAACCAAAGGATCACTGCTGTTTGAAAACTGGCTGCAGCCTTCTGAGGAGCTAAGAGTGTGTGATCATCCTGATGTGTGTGTGCAGGTGTACGAGGTGACAGATTGCACACCAGCACCCTGCATGTCTGCTTTAAACGGAGTGAAAGTTTCGCCGTTTATGCCCTGATTTGTTACGTTCCTCTTTATTTTAGGTGAGGAAGCGACCGCAGAACTGAGTAATAATGCTGGCTTCTGTACATGAATTCCTCATTCTTTATGCGGTTGCTTGTGATGTTTTCTTGGCAAAGTGTCGCCTTTGGTTACATTTTCCAGTTGTACTTATCACACTGTTATCAGAGAGAGCTTTATGTAGCCAGTGATGTCTTGCCTGAAGACTTGAGAAGCATGTGTGTGCAACGCCAGATTGGAGAGCTGCTGTTTTTACAATGATTACCCAAAAGAGTCGCCCTTCATTGGTACTAATGATCAACCTGTAGCAGCAGGAGGAGTTCAGACTGAAGCTGTCCTTGGTTTATCAGTGACAGACACAACAGTCTTGAACAGGCTGAGAAGTCGCTCTGCTATGAAGTCAGAGTGGCGGATGAGATAAAGTGTTCCCTAACACACCAGCCTGTCAAAAAGGTATTTGCTCTCTTAAAAATATGCAAAAGTTTTTCAAATGATTTCATTCGTTAAGGCAAAAGGTTCATTTTGAAAAAGTAATTGCCACTAACTAACCACAATTTTTGATAAGTTAATTCCATTTTCACCAGGCTCTTTCCGGATCGACTTGTAGAAATGGACTCAAATAGAACCTGCTTGACAACATGAAATTGACTGTGCAATTTTAAAAAGCAATACATCGTGCCAACATCTAAAGAATATGTCACTTAGATTTTTTTCTATGAAAAGGACTGCAATGCCTTTTCTAAGGTTTTTGGTGTCTAGAGAACAGCAGCAGCTGAGTTTCTGTTACAACCTTTTTCAGTATTCTGCTAATGTCAAAAAACACAATTTTGCAATTGGTTGCTCCTCTTGTCGTCTTCGTAGTTTGCGCTAGTGGCAACATCCGGTTGTTGATCATGTGACTCGTGATGCAAAAAAAGTGTTTCTATTGCAGTTTTGCAAAATAAACTAATTTTGATACGGCCAAAAACCACCTTGTCCTAGTGCCAAAACCTTTGATCAAAAAAGGAGAGTTTTTCAAAATTGCCATGTTTCCATTAAAATTTAGTTTCAAAATGTCAAATTGTGCAATAATATGTGCCATGGAAATGCAGCTATTGATGCTTTTGAGCGATAAGTCCCTTAAACTTGAGATTGACTATGTATGTGGATTTTTTGGGAAACTGTTGTTGGGGGTTTTACATTAGAGTTATGGATTCAACACTTTTTAATGACAAGCTCAGCTCTTGATGAACTGAGAGATGCTGTCAGACCTCTGGTGGAGTCGACTGCACCTTATCCAGGGAGACCAGTGGGTGGAAATAAGCACGTAGCTGCTGGATACAAACTGACGTGACTCGTGTGATTCCAATTTTTGCAATTTTACGGTCAGTAGCAGCACAGCTAGTGGGAATCATAACCCGTAAAGATGGAGTGTGCAGTAGAGAATCTTCCCAGGTATATCTGGCCTAACAAATTGTATATTCTGTTATTTTTAAATTCCACTTTTACTCTGATCTTCCCTTTTGCCAGGAACATGGTGTTGACGTAGCTGGCTTGACACCGTCACTCTAGCCCCCTGTGTTTCCGCCATGCCCGAACATTGGCTGCTTTATGGACCGAAGGACCCGTGCACAGAGTATGCTGTTGTTCGAAGCACCCAACCAAAGCTGAGCTGCTCCACATTTTTTCAGTAGCTGCCAGTGAAAACGGCTGTGCACAGTCTCCAAAGTGCAGCCGCTCTCCAGCTTGTGATAATAAATCCTTTGTTACGGGGAGCTCATTCTGCTGACAGAATAATCAGGCCAGCACAGAGGCGCTCTATCTACCGCCCCATCCCCGGTCCCCGGCCTCCAGACATCTAACCAACCCTTTTCTCTCCCACATTCCCCCTCTGTTGGGTCCTGATGCCTCCTCTGGCAGCTCTCGCTTCTCTTATTTTAGCTGCTGTGACATTGATTATGATCAGGCAGGAGGTGCTGCTGGATGTCCAGAATACTGTCATAATGTTCATGTAATTTCTCTGTATCACTTCGGCACAGTGAAATCCTTTTCAGCAAAGTCCCTCACAGTTTCAATCAATCAATAATCTTTATTGTCATTACAGAAACCATATGATAAAAATGACATGGACTATAACTTATTGACCTGGAGGTTCTGGGTTTGAAACCATTCTGTTCGGGTTTTGTATGTTCTCTCTCTGGATGTTTAAAACGATGCCATTAGGGCTACGTTTACACGAGGTCACTGCTTGGAAACTGGCAGTATTTTCAACGTTTATTGGGAAAATGTTCCACGTTTCGACGGCACCGTCAACACATCTTGAGTCAGCTGTAGTTGTCATGCCAGGTCACTACATAGTGCTGTAATTTTAGCATGTTGTTGAACATGCATGCGCTTTCGACCCTTAGCTTCCACCTCACTTCACTAGCCTGAACTGTAAACTGAAACCCGTCCTGTCTGCCATGAACACAGGGCTCACATAACACAAATATTAATGAGCGTCTGGATTGCAACTAACATACAATTTAGCTAAATAGTTTCAATGTGTATGTGCATGATTATTGGCCATTTGTGTCTCTATCTTGTTCTGACTGGAGTCCAGGTTGTACCCCCACTCTTGTCCTGTTGTCTCATTGGTTGTTTCTGACAGAGTGCATTTCTGCAGATGGCAGTATGACCACAGCAAGGAAGCAAAGATTTTTTTCACATTTTATATGTCTCATGTTGTACTGCCAGGACATTATGACAGTTTTTTTTTTTTTATAAAAAAGTTACCTACTGCAGCTTTAAGAGTGTAAGTATGCCAAGAAACCAAAACAGAAACAATTTCTGAGGTATTTTTCTCACAGCACTGACTATCCATGAAACCAGGTTTCCTACAGATGGTTACCAGATGGTTCCACTAGGGGGCACAGCAGCAGGACTTTAAGGTAACAGAACATTATACTGCAATATCATACATGTCTGTATCAGCGCCTCTACAGTAGCTGGTGCTGTCTTTCGGAGATTATGAAAATGTCAGCATTCTTTCTACATGAGCCAGTCACCAGCTCTGATGAAAGCAGCTGAATGTTCGACAGCAAATGCCACCAGATAAAGCTGGATGTTGTATCAAAGCAAAGTCTGACTCATTTATAACAGATGCAGAGACTCTGCCTGCTGCTGCTGCTCCACTGGTAGCCCTGGTGATAGTACAAGACCAGCTCTTTGGAGGTGAACGGTTCTTTTCAGGCCCAGTGTGACCCACCACCACTCCAACAGCCAGTCACACAGATTATCATGAAAAGGTCAAGAGATCAGAGGTCATCTTAGTTCTGATATGCTGCAACTGCCTTCTTTCTTTCTTCTTCTTCACACAAACTTAACACACGTCTCTCACTCCATCAGAATGCATGTCATCTGCAGCCCCTGGTTTGACCTCTGTAGATTCCACTCCCTGTTATTCCTCTCTCTCCTCCCTCACTACTTCCTCCCTTCATTGTCTTTTGTCTTTCATGTGCAGAAGGCCTTCAGGCCAAAGCTCCAAACCACTGCTCAGATCACGGTCACTTTGATGCTCACAATGCTCTGAAAGGAATCATTAAAAACATCATTCTAACCAAAAGATACTTTTTGTTTTTTTTAACTACAAGTGAATATACAACATAGCCATTTCCCCAAGGAGTTGTCATGGTAGCAAAGGAGTTTTTGGCTAGGTAAAGGATGAGCTCATTGCATATTGACTCTCCTTTGTATACAGTGATGCCCCAGGAAGACAATTAAAAAATTTATTTGTTATTTTTTTCAGTCAGCAATACGGTGTTCTAATGTAAAAAACAGAAATGTCCTCTGATCATTTACTGTCATTTTTCTTTATGTATATGAACAAAGTACAAAGAAAGAGCAGCATGTGGGCAAAACACTGGTGCATAACAGTGTATACATGTATATATACTGGGGAAGAGAAAAACACAACAGGACACACACACATGCA
>NW_006800320.1:21286-22421 GCF_000485575.1 Poecilia formosa | reverse complement strand
TATATATATATATATATATCTCAATCTCACTAACCTCTAACAATATCTATCCAATCTGAAATTGTAGGGGTCATGTTACAAATTTTACCAGCATTGTGTGTTTTCCAAGCACATAATGCCATTTTATAACACAATCAAATAACTATGTTAGCTACAGTTGCTAAAAGAATGCTGTATATATCAAATATGACTTGGAAGAAATTTTACCTTGTAATTCAACATCTTGAAATTGGGCCTCTGTCTCTTTAAAAACTCCTCCTCTTTCAGAAACTCCAACTTTAGGAAGTCATCACAACATGGCTCCTCTATTAAACCCTTTAACTATTTTTTTTACCAGCATTGCTCTGAGAAGTAAGCTCCTATCATGAGCTCAGCTGATGTGCAGCTGCACTCGGTGTTTGCTAAATCCTTCTGGCTAGTCTGAAGGAGCTGAGTGGGGGAGATGTAGAGGAGGGATGCTCTGTGAGAAGGAAGATTGGATGCTTGGAAACTGCAGCTCAGAGGAGGAGCTGTGTCTCCACGCCTGGGTGGAACTATGTCCACCCAGGCGTTTTGCGCAGCTGAATGATTGTCATGGAGATTAAAAGATTTCTCAAGTCAAAGTTCATAAAAGTCAATCTTACATAATACTGCCCCTATAACACATCCATGAGAAGAACCAGAGTGAGTGTGAAAACACAGAGAATGTGTGTTCACTCTGGATGTTGTGCATGTTTTCCACTGACGGCGCTTTGAGGAAGTTGGGTAAGTTTTTCCAGAGGCTGCTGAATGTCCTCACAGTGTTATGGACGCTGACTGACAGGACAATACAAAGAGACACTCAGAGCTGTTTGGCTGTCTGCGAGCATGTCTGCTGTTTGGATCAGCTTCCATGACTCAAAGGGATATCCCACACTGAATCCCCTCCCCTCCGTTTCCCTTCCTTCCCTACTTCAGCCTCCACCCCCTCACTGTCACTCCCTCCTTTTGCCACCAAACAATGTTCATACTTCAGTGTACTTTTAAAGATGTGGAAGGGTTTTGAAACTTACGTCTGAAATGAGCTGATAAGTGAAGGATGGCATCAAACCTTGAAGAAGCGGATTGAGGAGAGTTGGTGAGTCACACTGCTGTTGTGTGTGTGTGTGTGTGTGTG
>NW_006800320.1:18004-20666 GCF_000485575.1 Poecilia formosa | reverse complement strand
CATCCATCCATCCATCCATCCATCCATCCATCCATCCATCCATCCATCCATCCATCCATCCATCCATTCTCTTAAACATGGCATTAAATATTTTCTTTCTTGTTGTTCCCACACGTTGAGATCATTGGTTCCGTTCGTTCTGTTCCCTCTCCTCCTGAGGATTACTGCTGCTGAAAGAGCCTCATTGCCTTCCTTTGCCTCACATCTTTGGGCCAAAAGTCAGCAGATCCATTAATCAGTGGAATAGTGCTTTGCTGGTCATTCTTTCCTACTGATTTCCCACTGCAGTTTCTGCTAAACTTAGGTAAAATTGGAGTAAAACCATCTGGTGGAGGACATATACTGCCTGCACTTCTTCTGACGTTTCATGGGTAAAGTAAGAAAACCAGGTCTCTTGACATCCATCAGATGTTGAGAACATTTCTTTTCAGAACCTTCTTGCTGCATTCAGGACTTTCCAAATCTTTTGTTTTGACTCAGTGTGGAGATGCTCTTCCTTTTTCTGTTAATTTTGGGAAACCAGAGGCTAGATGTGACTGAAGACAAGTGGTGATGAGCGTACTGTGCTGAGTTGACACATTGTGTCAGACTACATTTCATTTCATAATGCAGCGCTGCACAAGGGTTAGAGCCAGTTTATTCCTCTTGAGTTATTTGGGGTTTATTTGTTAGGATAACAGATATTTTCCCATGCAGTGCTCTGTGTGTGACGGTTGAATACATGCGTTGCCTTCCTATGCATTTAAAGTTGCAGCATGTTTGGTCCCCACATCAGCCAGACTGTCACCGATCGTTTGGACAGATCAATAAGTTTTGCCACATGCTGCCTTCACATATACCTCACCTGTCACCAACCATCAGAAGGGATGCTTTACTTCTGAATTAATTCAGTGTAAAATTATCTGGCCTTTGGGAGAAAAGAAAAAAGGAAAGAAGGATGAAAGAAACAAAGAAAGAGAGTAAAAAAAGGAGCAAATATCTAAGTTATGGGGGGAATCAGTTTAAATTATGCAAATTTAGAACTATAAGTAAAAACTTTGGTGTGTCAGTAAATGGAGTCAAACTGGAATAATTTTAATTTTGAACTTAGTGTTCAAACATAAAACTGTTCAAATTATCATATACACATATGATTATTTCTGGATATAATATAATTAGTCAATTATTGTTTTTGTTTCTGTTATTGATTTTAAGATCATCATGAAGTAATGATTGCTTCAAAATCAGTTAGAATTAAATGAGTTAAATACTAAAAACAGATTTATTTATTATATGTAAGATTATATAGGTGGTTAAGGAGTGGGAATTTTGATAAGTTTATACTTCTACCCTTTCTGATAGAACTGGAGTTTTGACATTATTCCTCATGGTGTATTTTTTTTCTGTACATATTCAATAAATAAAACAAGCACTTTTCATCGTTAGCTTTATCGTTTCGTTTCTTCAACCAGAGCTGCTGGGTTTAACTAAGCCTGATCTGCTTTTTGTTTTTCTCTGTATTTGGCGCCGGCGCCTGGACCAGTAGGTTATTCAGCTTCTTCTGACTAAGCAACTGGAAACTCTGAGCTGAAAAAGGGAGTTGGACAGTGGCAACAAGTCCTTTTTTAAATATCATTTACCGGAACGAAAATAAAAGCCTTTTCCAAAAAACATTTCTTAATAGTTTCCACTCCCACAGCGGAGAACATGGCTGCCAGCGAGACGCAGTCATCTCTGGCCGGAACAGCTGTGCCTGTTGCCCAGGCTCTCAGTCAAACATATGATTTTGCTGGATAACTGAGCTCCGAATGATGACAGCCAGGGATTTTCCTGAGGTGTAATTCCTCCTGTCACTGCAGATGGTAATCTGATAATGACAAGTCCTGATTCTCGCCAGTGCCGCACTTTGATCCCAAACTGCAGGAGATAACCAGCTGTGTTTGCGTGTCCGGCTGTTTTCTCTGTTTACACGTCTCAGTGCTGCAGCTACTAATCATCTGAGGAAAGTCACCTGCCTGCCCGTGAGGACCTCTTCAGGTTTCTGCATTCTCTTTGAACTAATCTGTGAAAATGTCACTTAAGAATTCACTCATCTCCATCCAGCCTCCAGTCTAAACACTCCTGTGTCGACCTGCTCCGTCGTGTTTGTGTGTATGAAGAGTTATGATGAACATTTTGGGCCAGCGTTCAGACGCCTGCTGGTGGTGGCGTCCCTCCAGCCTGTGGTGTCTGATGCCAGAATAATGAATGTGTGTTTACTCACGCTGTCAGGCTGCTGGGGGGAACACACAGCATCTCATGCATTTACATTGAAATGAGTTGTGTGATTCCAGACAGGGCTGGGAACATTGATGTCAATATCAACACTATCGATACCGAGGTGCGTATTGGTATTGAATGGATACCAGCACGATGAGGCTGATAGATTTGTTTGTAGTTTTGCTTCCATATGTTCAGTTTACTGGACTTTTCTCACAGAGCTCATCCTGGCACATCTGAAGGAATTGAAATACCAGATATAAAGAGCAGGACTTCATGCCTTGTAATGTTTATGCATATTAATGTGGCTCATTATGATAATGCTTAGACCAGTCATGATAACAAATTTTGCTGAGCGATTAATTGTCTAAAAAATTATTGCGATAAACGATAATATTGTTTCAAGACCTTTTGACACTGATTT
>NW_006800320.1:0-16409 GCF_000485575.1 Poecilia formosa | reverse complement strand
TCTATCTATCTATCTATCTATCTATCTATCTATCTATCTATCTATCAGAATGCAGAAATGATTTGATGACAGAGACGTAACGCACATTCTCTGTATGATCATTTCAGAATCAGGAGCAACTTGTGTGAAATGATTTAGTTGATTAGTACAGGAAGGCTTGCTTCTCACTGATTTTATTCATAATCAAATTCATGAAACAATGTATGTGTGAATTTTTGTGGCCAATAAAGCCTACAGCCTTGGTGCAAAACAACCCACAACTTAATCAGTGTTCATAATTACAACAAGAATATGTTCATAAACACCAAAAATGATGAAATACTGGCTCAGTGATGAGCCAGTATTTCACTGTTACCATAATAATAATAGTCATGCATAAATTAGTACAAATAAACACAATTATGAATATAGTTTGCAATTATAACATGTTCTTTAAAGCTGCAATTTTAACGAATATCTAAAACAACAAAGTTTTTAATGCCAAAATT
This sequence comes from Poecilia formosa, assembly GCF_000485575.1. Classification (NCBI taxonomy): domain Eukaryota; kingdom Metazoa; phylum Chordata; class Actinopteri; order Cyprinodontiformes; family Poeciliidae; genus Poecilia; species Poecilia formosa. The sequence goes on along the minus strand of NW_006800320.1, from coordinate 15,921 downwards.
AAAATTTAAAAAAAATTAAAAAAGCTACATTTTGTTGAAAAGGATTGATTTGTAGAAGCAACAAAGAGGGTAAAACATCCAAGGAGGTGAATTCGTCTTTACAGTCACTCTATGCCTTCCACTGGTGTAATGAGATACAATCAGAGCAACATTTTCCATGTTTTCTACCCAGAGGAGGTTAATCATAATTTTCTATCTGGAAGCCTTGGGCCCCAACAAGCCACACCTCATCTCCAGCTGTGAGCTTTACTGAGAGGTCGGCTCTCGTACTCGTAAACTGGAGCCTCTCATCTATCAGTAGGCCGTTTCATTCCATATTAAAGAGACTTTTTTTATTCTGAAGTACAAATTACTGACTTCACGCAGGAAATTTAACTCAAACCAAAATCCAAACACATTCGAAATTGATGTCCAGATTCAGATCTGTGCAGCTTGGTCCTCTGACCTTGATGTGAACTGCTAACAGGAAATGATTCCTGGTTTGGCTCTCCGAACAGGAAGTCCACTTTTAGAGATAGCTCAGTGAAGACATATGTCTTCTTCTTCTGTTATCTCCCAGACAACTTCCTGTTGTTTTCCTCATGATATTTCTCTGTCATGTGCTACAGGGAAACCAGAGAAAACACAACTTATTGTGGATTTTAATGCAGTAATAAAATGTGAAATTATAGCAATATCATCCCAAGTAGGCACAGTAAGATTCTCCCAGTATGACAGCCTTGAATAAAAATGAGGTAAAAAATAATAGGAAGCCTGTACAACATAATCTGATTGCTCTTATTTCAAAGCAGAAAATCATCTGCTGCTAAAATAATTATATTTATACTAACAATTATCATCCTGTCATATGTTCATTTCAAAATACCTGCTAAACGTAGCTTTAGTTTTCTAGGACACATGCTTATTGTGCAGAATGTTAAACCTTTATCTGTGTAGCTGTTGCAAAGCGCTGAATTTGTCTTTCCTGTAATGCCAGAGCTAAAGTGGAAGAGGCTTCTTTCAGTGAGTGCTTTTGGGTCTCACTTAGTTTTTTGTATTTGGTTTATTTTGCGTTCTTGATGTTCTGTACATCTTTTCAAAGAGGCAATATTATGTGTTTTCCAGAAATTTAGTGCCATTGTGATTATAGCACAATCAAGCAACAATGTTAACTTCAGTTGTTAAAAAAGTGTTAAATATCACTAATATGACATAAAATAATTTTCCCGTTGTAATCCAACACCTTGAAATTGGACCTTTGTCTCTTTAAAAAACTCCTGGTCATCACAACATGATTCCTCTTTTAACTCTTTAACAATGTTTTACCAGCGTTTCACTGGTAAGTAGCTCCTAACCTGTGTAGTTCCACCAGGTGTTTGCTAATTGCTGCTGGCTAGTCTGAAGGAGCTGAGTGGGGGAGCCACAGGGAAGGGCCGCTCTGTGAGATGGAAACTAGGAAGCTTAGAAACTGGAGCTGTGAGGAGGAGCTGCGCCCTGAAGGAGGACCTAGCTCAACCCAGGCGTTTTGCACAGCTGACTGGTTGCCATGGAGATTATAGGATTTCTCAAACATGCATGAAAAAGTCAAGGCAACACTCCAGGTATGTCTTTGATGAAGGAATAACATTATAACATGACGTAAAGCCCAAAACAGTTGATTTTACACACCACTGCCCCTCTAATGATCTTTCCCAGCTGCTCTGCCTTCTCCTGATCCATCATGCCTGTTTCTCATTCCACTCATCCACCTTCCCAGTAGTTCGCAGCCTGTGGATTTCCCCTCCACCTGGCCAGATTCATCCGTTCCCTGCTGAGTGTTTTTCTCTTTGCCAATTCCCCTGAAGTCCAGTTGATTTGTTATTTCCTTTCTGATCTCCTCTAGTTTCTCTTGTGCTGGTTCTATTGGGTTTTCTGTAAGCCCTTTATTATTAAACCCCATCTGCAGACAGGTGGAATAGAAGCAGATGTTTAGATGTTTAAAATATGACAATTAGTTTAGTTTGTGCCATCAGAAAATTCAAGACGTTCTCATGACATGACAGGCCTGAAACTTTGATGCAGCACTTTCATCATTAAAGTTTCTTCTAAACTTACCACCAAAGTATACGACACAAATGTTACAATCCAGTATATGCTCATCTAAATCACAGATAGATAGCTATAGCCATCAGGAGCCAGTATGACCAGTCATTTGTCCTTTCAGTCTTTTTGCCCAAATTAAATTATACCGAAATAATTATATAGATATTGAAGCCTAAACTTGTTCCCCTTGTTACATGTTTTGGTATTTGTACAATCATGAATTTTAACATTTAATAGCCCTATGGGGACTTTGTTCATTCCTCTGAGCATTACACCATTGTGCGTTATTTTCCTTATTAGTGAAAAGTCTGATCTTTGATCCACATCTGTGCTGCCCTGCTGCTACAGCTGCTGGAAGGAAATTGGTTTCTTCCAGTAAATTGGGTGTTTGTTCTCTGAATGTTGTTTTTCTGCATCTTTAAATATGAACCTCCTCCTCCTCACTTCTATGAATCCCATCTCAGCTGCAGTTCCAGTGCCCCGCTCGCTTATGTCTATAAAAGTACACCAATAGAGGTTTAAACTGTTTAAACTCCCCTGCCTGTGCTGTTAGGACACTGCCTCCCTATAACTCTCTGTGAGTCCGTTTACTCAGCCGAGTCGCGTAAACACAGCTGAAGAGACACTTAACTCAGAATCTAACGAGGTTATTTAAGATGCTCCACTCCGTATCGGTGTCGGCAGCCATATTGGATCAAATTAGCCGCCTGTCATTTCCACAGTGCGTACAGAGCTTTCCGTCTGTCTGCACTTCCTTCCAGAACTCGTGTTTACTGCATTTATGTGGTTTCTGTCTGAAAACAACATGTTTTACTTCATTATATTTACATTCACCATAGAAAAACTCTGCAGCTCGTGTTTAACAGAACTACTCTAGGATGAATGATGGCTTAGCAGAGTATTTACAGTTAAAGTCACATTCTTAAATACACTGTATGAAGATATATATATGTATTAGATTTCTTTTTTGGCTGCTTAGGATTAAATCAAACTCAACTTTTATTGTTTTGGATTAATTTGGATTACTGAAAGGAATTCTATTTTCTAAATGTCAGAATAATGAGAGATTTTTTATTATTACTTTAGAAAATGTTTTATGACTTTATTACTGTCATGAGGAGGGGTGAGGGAGGACGCAGGCAGACACAGGATGAAGGTGATGATTTAATGACAAATTCCACAGAACTGAACAACGGGGAACAAGACGTTACACAACGAGGATCCGACAAGAGACAAAGACAGCAGGTGGGACTAAATACACTGGGAGGGTAATCAAAGAAACGAGACACAGCTGGGATCAATCAACAGAGAAGACAGAGACTCACCGGGGAACAGGCTAACACAGAAAAACCTCAAAATAAATACACAGAAAACAGATCACAACAATTACCTCTGGCATGAAAATGACTCAAAATCTCCTTCCTTTCCTCATGTTTACACCTACATCACCATATATAAATCCACAGATTTGGATAAAATGAAGAGTCCACTGCACTGAACCTCATTGAAAATCTCCTGGATTTTGATTTCTGAACTCTTTCTGAAGGAAAACATTAATATTGTTGTTTCTAAGTGAATATGAACTTATTTTCTTTGCATTATTTGAGGTCTGAAAGCACTGCATCGTTTTTTGTTATTTTGATCATTTCTCATTTTCTACAAATAAATCCTAAATTTTTGATTGTAACTTCAGAGGCATATTGTCAGTAGTTCACAGAATAAAAGACCAATGATCATTTTACTCAAACATAAACCTATAAAAAGTAAACTCAGAGAAACTGATCATTTTAAGTGGTCTCTTAATTTTTCTAGAGCTGTATATACATATATATGCTAACCATGACATTAGCCTTTCATAGTCTTTTACATATTTTTTCTGGTTTCTATGATTGACATGATTGATGTTGTTAGAGTCTTTGACCTCTAAGAAACCTGCTAGGAAAGCAAAACTCTGAAACGTTTTGTTCTCAGTTAGCAGAAGGAGATGTTGGTCAGTGCTACAGTGAGATGTGGAAGAATCTCTGAATGGTTCAGCAAGCAACTTGTAACAGGTTTGATTTGAATCTGACCCCGATTCACTGAGCTGCTGCAGCTCCATAATGTATCCAGGTGTGTTTGCGAGGAAGTTTGTGACACACCTGCAAAGCCTTATGATGCCTTCCACCACATCCATATTAATTTTTTTTCCCCCTGTGAATATTTTTTCATATTAGGTCATGAAGCGCTGAATGCAGTGAATTACCTCTGGCTACAGACCGCATCTACTCTGCAGCCGACACATGATCCAACCTGCCTAAAATCGGCAAGGAGTTCTTTAGAATAAAACAAAACGTGCCTTCAGGGTTCAAACTTTTGAATAATCTAAACTTTAAGAATTGCTTTGTTTTCGTATTGCAAAGACTAAAAGTTAACAAAAATGTATTTACAGAGATAAAAGAATGTTACTTAAGAACACAAAGGAACCTGAGTGTAAAGAAATGAAGCCTTTTTGCTCATTGTAACATTAAAGCACTATTTCAATGGTCTTCTGATATAAGAACAATCTGAGGAAATATCTTTATGTATTCATCATGACAAGACTTCACCCAGTTGTAAAATCACTTATTTTAAGAAAGTGAATTACCTATGTGCCCCCTTGAGTATCAGCAAAGAAAAGGAGGAAGATGAAGCCCTTTTATCTGGCTTCTTTATCTGCATTGAACTAATGAACTGTTTTAGTTCATTAGTTCAAATTTAAGAAGCTATTTCAATTTGCAGAAATGTCTTCAGTTTCAAAATAGTGCTGGAAATTCAGCCCTGCTCAGATAAACCAATGCCAGCTCTTTCTGCTGTGGTGTTAGAAGAGGGAAGATAGAAGAAGAGCTTCAGAAGGAGACGCTGCAGAAACCTTCTTCTATCTGGAGCGATCCAACACCCACACCGAGAGCAACATGGGGGTTCATCTGTGGTATGTAGAATGAAATAAAGAACTGTAAAAGTGGATTGGTAGCTTAAATGACAATATTCTTTTGTATTTATTAGTGTCTAAAAGTGGCAGTTAGAGATTTTTCTACCACATGTGCTTAGAAAAGCTACCATGGCTCAAGTTTTGATCTGTGTGTAAGAGTGTGTGTTGCTTGAGTCCCAAAAGCTAAACAATGTTGCTTCAAAAAGCATTCTACATCAGAAAGAAGTCATCAAAAATCTGTAATTTATTGAATTTTTTTCAATCTATATGCATCAAACACAGGGGCAGTGATTTAATAAAAAAATTATTTAAAAAATAAATAAATAAAACACCAGCTATGTACAAATGTTTGGAAAAAATATTTAAGACCAAGGAGTCAAACATTTGACACTTTTTTTTTTTTTAGAATTCCAGTAAACATTCTTATAGACACAGATTTATAAATGTAGTTGCAAAGAAATTGTTGGATATAATGTCTCCAAGTGAAAGTTTTGTTGGAAAGACCGTGTGACCTTACAGTGAAACAATGTGTAAATACAGAGGAAAGTTTACTAGGGTTAGCTTTGGACAGGGTAGATGGCCTAACCAAAGTAACCCCAGATCTTGGCGTCTGGTTCTCCAGTGACGGTAAAATGGAGAGGGACATGGGCTGAGCGATTAGGGAACTGTCTGCTGATGAAACGCCTCTGAGGAATACTTGAAGACAAAGTTAGAATCATTGGAAGGAGTCAGTTCAGTTAGTAAGGCCGTGTGATCAGGATGTTTACTGATTTCTGCAGACGGCAGTCGTAGCAATTGCAAATATTTATTTTTTAAAAACACTACATATGAAGGTGCTGTGCCAGCGCAGGAGTTAAGCACAACCCCCATAAGGAGGCTTTAGTCCTCGACCTGATCGTCACAGGTTTGAATCCTGTCCTGGTGACATGTAGCGCATGTCTTCTTTCTCTCTCATTACTTTCCTGTCTGAGTGCTTATAAATAAAGGCCACTAGAGTCAAAAAACTGAAACGCTACATACTGCAGTTTATAATGTTAATTGGTCAAGGTTGAATCTCTTCATTTGTTCAGAACTGCCCTGATTTTTCATGGTGTAGATTTAACAAGTCCTCAGAATAATTCTTCAGAGGCTTTCTGGTCTTTACTGGCGCTGTCAATCATATCGAGCATGATGAACGGCGCTAACACCCTCCTCCTGGCTGTGATTGGTTGTTTTTGACCTGGTGGTGTGTTTCTGCAGATGGCAGTAGGACCACAGGGAGGCGACAGAGCAGCTTTTACAGATTATCTGTCTCATGTTATAAGTTACAACATAGTAGCAGGTTCATCAAATACGTAAAAAACATATTTTTTAATAAACGTTACACGCTGCAGCTGTTAGGATGAATCACGTTGCCCCCTCACCAAGTGTTGATAACAGTGGCAGTTTCCAATATGGGTGACATTGGCAACCACCCAGGGTGGCATTTTGTGGGGTTGGTGGAGGGGGTGGCATGAACCGAGGATATGAATGTCAACATTTAACCTAGTGGGGGGAGAGGGGTGCCGGAAAGGTCACCCAGGGCCACCAAACAGGCTAGGACCACCTCTGGTAGATAACACCACATAGAGCATATAAACAGTTTTTCTGATTTGCTTCACCCATCCCAGTTTATGCTTCAGTAATAGAGGCTTGTTCAGTCAGTTCTCCTGTGGCTCCTTGTGTAATATTTCTGAAAATATGTCAGTCATCACTTTGTTCTTCTTCCTTTAAGTTGCTCTCTTCCTCAGTCCTCCCTTTTGATCACCGTTCACATACACACACACGCACGCACACACATCTCCCTTTGGAGCTGCCATTCAGGAATGCAGGTGTTAGCCTAGTGGAGCAGGCAGCAACAGGTCTGACCTCCTGAGTGGTAGTCTGTTGCAGGCACCGTGCCGGGAGCTTTAAATCAAAAGACGATTCCACACACACACACACACACACACACACACACACACACACACACACACACACACACACACACTGCAGTGTGTAAGCTGTCCGGGGCAATAAGGCTCACTCTGATAGGATTCAGTCAGCAACAGCTCTCTGCCATGGAGGCCATGCACATGCTGGACAACTGGAGACAGGTAAGTATTACTAACCTATAATGAAAACTAGTGTTAATGGTGAACTCCTGCAAGCTGTTTCTTTTATTCTTTTTATTTTATTTATTTATTTTTTTATTTTGCTGCACTGGAGTTTAGAGACGAAACTTTCCAAATATTGTTTCATTTCTTCTTTGTGAACCTGTTTGGTGCTTCCTCCAGGCTGACTCCACTGTCTGAATATCATTTCGCGGCTCTGTCAGGAGAGCAAACATGAGGATATTTGCTGCGGTGTTTAGTCATCCCGAGGCTAAAGCACATTGCAAACAGATTTCCATCCCCCGCTGCACACACATCTCTGGGAGCGACGGGGATAATTATGTGCTTTCTAACGTCTGCTGCATGCTAAACCACAGCATGTCTCACGTCTCGCCTAATGACTGCACAAATAGAACGTCTCACACTTACGTAGAACGTGGTTGCTGAAGATTTGTGCTAGCATACACAGTGAGATTTTATAATTATAATAAGAAAAGAGGATGGGTTTGTGCTGCTGACTTGATGGAAATACCCAAAAGGATTCCAGGTTGGGTTTGGGAAGATGCTCCTTATGAGGTTTGATGTGTGTTCAGTGGAGGTGACGATTTTGAATGTGTGGGTGTGTGTAAATGTGTGTGTACCTTGCTGTGTCTGCCATCTGTTGTTTTGTCTTTGTGATGACAACATGAATCACAGATAGGATATGATGGAGGAAGATCGGGGAACCCCCAGTTAACGTTGTCAGAACTTCTGAAAACAATTCTGTCATGGAGTCACACAGAAGATTATGACAGTGTGTTAGGCGCATTGTAAATAATCTCAGACATTTTCTAGAAAAAACAAGGAAACAAGGAAATTTGTGTGTTTGAAACATCAAAAATGTTCTGAAAAAAATTCAGGTTAATCTCAGAAATTGTCTAGAAAAATGGCAAATTCGTGAGTTCCAAAAGTTGAACTCTTTTGACTTTTGAAACTCAGAAATTTCCATGATTTTCTAAAACATTTATGATATTTTTGGGCGAAAATATACACCTCCTTATTTTCTATCTATAATGGCCCATACATGCTGTTTTAAGGCTTTATTACATGAATATTTGCTGCCTTTCTTGATGATAACTTGGGATTCTCTCTGTCTCTGCCTATGCCTTGTCCTTTTTGCTTTCCAGGATCTTCATGTGTCACAGGGAGACGTGGACAACTCCGTGGACATGGATCGCTTCAACAGGAACATGCCTGAGCTTGGGCGAAAAACTCACCAGGTGTTACAGGTGTGTGTGTGTGTGTGTGTTTGAGGTAATACTACATGAGAGCTGGAGGTTACAACCCCAAAGTCTTCACTGAAAGACACCAGCATAAGAATGACAGCATCCGTTGATCTGGTCGCTTTGACAGACTCTTGCTCCAGATCTCCTCAGTTGATAATCAGAGTTGAAGAAGCTGCAGGTCAGCTGAGGCAGCACAGCTGCGGCAGACTCTGACAGCAGATGTCAGTGTGTCATTAAGCACCCTGAGTAATTAGACAGACCCAGAGATTGGAAGTCTTTGTTTCCCACCTGCTGTCTCTGACAATCCTATTAGGCCTTAAGGGGAGGAGTTTGAGTCTGTGCGTGCGTGTGTGTGTGTGTGTGTGTGTGTGTGTGTGAGGAGTGATCTTCTTGTAGTGGTAGGACTCGATTAAAATCGTAAAGTCTTTAATTACTTAATTGCAATTAATCAAAAACTATTTATTGACAAAATAAGCAACATTTTCAAGTCAAAAATCCTTTTTGCAACAACAAAGATACTTATTATCTTTGAAATCTTAGGTTATTCAACCAATAGATTGGTGCAAAGTTCTATTATAACCATTCAGCTTCCAAATGCTCCAGGAATCATTCATGGAACTTCTTTAGAAATGTGGACTGTGGACTCTGACATTGTGCTGTTGCTCCATGCATAGAGATGCTATCTTAGGCTTGAATAGCTCCTCTGATAAGCTAACTCCTTTTAGCACAACTTGAACACAACAACAGTGTTTTCCAGTGTTTCATTGGATCATATTTTTAGGTAAAACTGAATCCACTGACTTCATCATCAGTCTCTGATGTTAGCAGATGTCTCTTGTGCATCAGGTTTACAAGCAGACCAGAAACATGATACAAAAGTTCCGGGTAGGGGCTTTTGTATGTTAAAAAGAAAAATGTGAGTAATTGAGTTAAATTTTTAACCTGTATAATGGATGCAATTTATTAAATCAGATTAACGTGTCAAATCACAGCCCTAATAATAATAATTTATGCATATAAGATTGTGTTGAAGTGCTCATTATTTGAAATGGCTTTGCAGACACAGGAATATCCCTGCATGTATCAGTCAAATATGACCTTCCAAAGTGAATTCATGTGCTATGAAGTGTTCCACATTGGGTACCAAACAACTTTAACCAGCTTCCCTGTCGCTGCTGAACAGTAACAATCCCACACTATGACGCACCCACCACCAAATTTCAGCTGATGTTTACAAAAGAGTTGATCTTTAACATCTTGCATGTATAGCAACATTTTGTAGTCTGACCAGAGCACCTTGTTCCAGATGATTGCTGTGTCCCTGGACTTCTAACGCCTTTCTTTGTGATGTGACTCTGGATTTTATTGAGGATTATCAGAATAAAGAAGGATAACTAGGAAATGGACAACAAATTGTTCAATATTTTATTTGTAAAATATTTGTGAGCAAGTTTGTGTGGGCCTATACATCAAATTACAGTAAAATACATTAAAGTTAAAAAAAAAAAAAGTAGGGGATTACAGTAATTACTTCTGGAAGTCAGATAAGAGTTAAAAGACGGCTGAAATTACTCCACAGAGACAGGATTGACTGACATTATTATTGCTGGAGATTTTTAAAAGCTGCTGACTCACTGAGAAGACTTCAAGTTTAACAAATAGAAGTTAGTTTATGACGTTTCTAATTACTAGGAATGCAAGAAATTTTGTCAAACAGAAATGTGGAAATCCTTTGAAAATTTTCTACCAACGGTGAATGAGTTGTTGCATGCATTAAATGGTATAAAGGCAACACGTGCATGTGGGCATTCTGAAGTATTAGAGCATGAAGCAGTTGCAGAGTGCACCACTTGGGAGCAGCAGCGCACAGCAGATAGCAGCATGAATCCCTGCAGCTCCTCACTACTCCCATTACTCCCTGCTAGTCTTCCCAGCATGCCAGTCTGTAACTCAGTGATCCTCTTAGGCTTGACCCCACTTCACCGGCAGACCACCACAACTAGATAATCCCAGTTGGACACACACACGACCAAACAAGGGGTCAGGTCAATGACGGCATCCCAAGTACCAAGTATGTAAGCATAAAAGTGGCACAAAAAGACACATTCAAGGTATGTGTTCATATAAAAAGTCTTTGCTACTGAATGAGTCCACACCCATCAGAGCTCATATTCTGACTCCAGAAATAATCTGCTTTACAAAAAAACAAAAAACAAAACGTCAGTTACAAAAAAAGAGCAGAGAAATGTCAGAAACTGGAAATACTTTGCATCATGATAATCATTTAATAAAGATCAAACCCAGTCTGTTACAAAAAGCTGTATCTGATAGATATCCACCAACAGACTTTTAATTAATTATCACAGCCACTTTGCATGGCCAAGTTTAGCTGAGGACCAGTGGTGTTTGTCATTGTTAAAATGTTGAGCCTTGCATTGTTGGAAGAGTATGTCAAAATAGTGCAAACATTTAACCAATTTGCCAGATAAATTTTAAAATAAGAGGTTGACATGGAGCGTTCAATACAGTAAAGATGTAAAAATATACAACAACATCAAAAGTGCAGCACTGAGGGCTGCAAAGCTATTAAAATACATCCAAAATTATGTTGCTAACCTTCCAAAGCTGCACTTAGAGGGATGCTGTTTGCAAATTTTGGCCTGGCTTACTTTGTTATGATGTGGGTCTGCAGGCCACGATATATTTATCCTTCTAATTTACTGTTGAAAGATATAAACATAATGTATCTTCCCTAAATGAGTTATATGTTGAGATCTGTTTTTGAGTCTTACTCTTCAAAGTGTGTAATGTTACTTCTCTTTTGTGCGTGAAATAAATCAAGAAAGAGCTTTGTTAGTATTCTTAACACAGTTAGCAAAACAGTAGAAGTCAACGTAGAAATCGTCAAAACCTCATAAACAAATGCTTTATTTGTGGAACAGATGTTTTTGAAAAGATCAAGTTAGCTAGAATTCCCAAAAAGTTTTATGTTGAGACAAATTATTTAATTTGAAAATGCTATTTTAAAATAATTTAATTAAACAACATGCATCTTGGTAAGAAATCAAATGTATGAAGGCATTGGAATACACAAAATCTTGTGGGGGCTAGCAGTGCTAGCACAGCAAAGGAGGTATGTTAAAACAGAAACTGTAAGTTCTGCCTTAGCAACACGTTTACTTAAAAAGATAGATTGTATAACTCAGACATTAGAATTTTAGGAATTTTCACTTCATTTTACTACAAAGTTGAGATTTCAGAAGCAGTATCTTGCTAAAATCAGAAACATTTTCATTTTAATGAGAAGTGTCATTTTTTTGTCATTTTAGCAAGTTTTGTTTACGGTTACAATGACAAAGTTTCTTGTTTTAAAGAGATACTGCACCTGAATTTAATTCTTAGCCGTGGCAGTTAAACGCTCCTGTAAGCTTCATTGAAATAGACATTAGTTTTCTAGCTAGCTGCTAGTCAGAATTAGCTCTCTCTTAGCATCTTCAGATTAGCTCTCCCCAGAAGCTAAAGCTAACGGTTAATCTCAGCCAGGCTAAGACAGACGCCTTTTTTTTTACTGCTTTGCCATATTTAAAGGCAGTAAAAGAAGTGAATATAGCTCAAATGCCACATTTTGAAGGTTTATAAAATAGCATTTGCATGAAGTTCGATATCTTGGTGTCTGAAGGTGGTAGAAACCTGCTTTGATCTGACAGCTTCTCTGTACAACCACTATGCTCCTCACACTGATGTCTTTCTTTTAATTTAGTGTGGGAATAATGATACTTACGCCTGGTTTTAATATTTCAACTGAATTTAACTTAAAGAAAGCTCATTCATGTAGGAGTTTACACATGCATTAAATAGAAAACGAGGGTAAAATGATCAAGACAATGAGAAAATAAGTCATGGTAAATAAGAAGGCTGAATTACATCGAACTGCCTGTTTTAGCACCCTGATATTTGTACATAAAGCATAAAGTCAGCAGGAGAAAAAATACCTCTAATTTATTCAGTGTTTTGAAACCTTGGAGGTATTGCTCAAAACTGCTGTGGTGGGATTAATTTAACGAAAAGCAAATCACTGAAAAGCAGAATTGGCTTTATATCCAGGCTGTGCTGAGAGCGCTCAACACAAGTTAGTTCTCTGAACAGCCTCCAGGATCCTCGTGCCTCATAACTGTGGAGAGCTGTTGCCATGGTGACAACCCCTTCACCCCCCTTCTTGCTGAGCACATGGTGGTGCTTTAGGGAGAGCTTGGAGGGGGGAAGACGACACACACACACACACACACACGCACACACACCTAAATGTACACTTTTCTTAGTGTGTAAACAGGAAGAGAATTCAGTGGCTTAAAAGAGGATCCTTCTTTTTATCTCCAGATGGGAGATAAGAAGAGAGACCCTCTGTCTGGGTGTCACATGAACCAGTGAAGCTTTAAAATTCAGCAATGGTCAGAGTTTATCACAGTCACATTATCAACAATTTATTTATTTTTTTGTTGGCTCTGGTGGCCTTTATTTGAAAGTAGTTTGACAGGAAAGAGGGTAATGAGAGGGGGGAAGACATGTGGGAAATGTCACCAGGTCAGGAATCGAACCTGTGACCACCACCACAACGACTATGGCCTCAGTACGTGGGTTGTGCTTTGCCCCTGCGCCACCACATCAACAATTTTTGATATGGTTCTGTTGAAACTGCGCTCTTTGTGTTACATGCTTGTCTGCAGAGTACCCCACTGGATTTAATAGAGACTGGAAAGGGGCTGAAGTTTCAAGCAGAGCGCCCCCACCTGGTCAGCCTGGGCAGTGGACGACTGAGTACAGCAATCACCTTGCTGCCTCTGCCTGAGGGTGAGCCAGTAACCTCCACACAGCACAGTGATTTACTCTGTTCAGACAAATGACACAAAAACGGATGTAAAGTACTTCACTGTAGAAAAGTACGGCTGACAGAGCAGAGTACAAGTAATCACATGTGTGTAGCCCCTTTTCCACATTTCACATTTCCTTCCATCAAGTTTTTTTTTACTTTATTTAACTTAATTTCCTTTCCATATAGGACCCAACTGATTCCTACGTTTGAAGGTCTTATGCAAGCTGAGAGATCATGCATTGTCTTCCATTTTGGAGGCAGAGTACAGGTCACAGTGTCCCTTTGATTTTTCAGAAGAACACAAAACAGAATCAGATCTAGTCATATATTATTCATCCCAGTTTAGCTCAGTTTATATTTGGTTGTTTTATGCAGAACCTATTTAAATGTATAGCCCATTGACCCATTCAATCCAATTATTCCTGGTTATCCAATCAGACACTGAGGTTTTCCATAATTAGCCATTTTAAGCCTGACATTTATTCTTGAAATGTCTTCTCAACAAATCAATAAAAAATGCTATAGCAAATTTGCAAGTAGCTTTCTGTTCTCATATGAGTAAAACCAGATCTGTCGGATTATGTGCTGCTGTTATGCTGTTGCATTTCTTGCATAGGAAACAACCGTCGGATGTTTTTCCCATTTTGAACGTGAGAGGTGACACTTCAGCCATTGCTTTAACTTGAACTGTTCCTGTGACAACTCTCACATTATCAGATGTGTAGAAATCATCATAAAAAAAGTTTATATATGCGTATCACAAAGTATATATTTCAGTACACCTTACATCATCAGAGGTCAGTTCTGTCTTTGATACCGTCTTTTTGAGACCTGAACATGTCCCTTCCTTCAGGCTGCACCATTCTGGGGTACGGTGCCGTGGACATCAACATCCAGGGCCCTGGTGTGGCAGCACAGCACTGCTACATCGAGAACAAGTCAGGTGTCATCACGCTGCATCCTTCTGGGAACCTCTGTGCTGTTGACGGGCTCCAGGTCCAACAGCCTACCCGTCTGTCACAAGGTATGGATCTGTGACTCTCTACTAAAAGCAGCCATTTTACCGCCCATCAGATGTCCGCGCATGCTGTCGTGTTAGCGATCGATCCATCAGCTCTCCACCTGCTGAAGAAAAGGTTGCAAACCATCCCAGAGATTGACAGGAAATAGCCGCCTGTATTTCCGGCTTCAATGAGTTAACCTAGAAAGTCTGGTTGGTTTGGGGAATACGTAATCAAACTCTGATCCAGACTGAAAGAGCAAACTCTGGTCTGCCTAGATCTAGATCTGGTTGAAGTGAACGCTGGTGCGGTTTGAATGCCTATGTGAATGCTAAGCAGACTGGAGACTGCTCTGAAAGCAGGAAGCAGGCTTCAGTGCACGGCATTCTGGGTAAATTCAATCAAAGCAAATGCGCTATTCTTGTGCTAGGGGGAGAAATGATTTATGGTGTTTTGCCAAAGACAGAAGAGAAATCCTACAACCGCTAAACTCTGGCGTCACTCCATTTTGTTTACATTTCGTGAAGGATGTTGTGCTCAGTGGTTTCTTCAGAGGTGTTTGTGTTGTTCCATTCAGTGGTTCTTGGTACAGCGCCACCACAGGAGGAGGGGAACAGGTTATTCAAATGCTTTGGTTTGTTTGACGCAGTGCAGTGTGAAAGCGAATTGCACCAGCTGTAAATATAACAAATGTTGCAATTTTGGTCACTAATCAAACCAAGTCTACTGGACTATCAGCTGGGAAAATACTCTTAACCAAATTTGCTGCTGGTGGCCCCCCAATGGGCCACAGCCCCCACTTTGAATAACCCTGCACCAAACAACCTCTGAGGCATTCACAGAACACCTGGATTTCTACTAAGTTACGCACAGAGGTTAGGATTTCAAATTTTAAGGATTTTAAAAGGGTTACACACAAATACATGCCACAATTTTCGGATTTCAGAAACAAATGAAAACAATGTATCCATTTCCTTCCATTTCACAATGATGCTCTTCTTTGTGTCATCACATCCCATTAAAATAACAGTTTGTGGTTGTAATGTGATAATATGTAGAGATATTCAAGGTGATGCAATTCAGATGTATTCAGTTGTTTCCTACGAGTCAAGGTTCTTTGCAGACGTTCTCTGGTTATCACAGTACAACCTGACGTAGACGTGATTCCATGGCAGACGATGGTTCTAAGACACAGGAAGCAAATTAAACAAGACCCACTTTCACTTCTACAAAATCATTTCTTTCATCCACGCTGCTCCTAACGCCACAGCAAATCCTCAAGACTCAATTAAGAAGGGAGAAAAAAAAACGCATGTTAGACAGTTTGATGTTTATGTGCCTGTACATGTGTGCTGTACAACAGTGGTTCAAGTGAGGAACATTGTTGCACTCAGCATGTTGGAAATGCACTGTAAGCTTGACCAACGTTACTGAGGAAGTGAAACTGTAAGTGTTTCACTGTTAGTCATTGAAATTCATAGAAGTTCACTCCAGAGGCCAGTGTGGACCAGACTGAACCCTATGAGGGTGAGATAAGCCGATACTACTCAGCATTACTCACAGCTTCTGAACTTCCCCCTGTGCTGCTGTCTAATCTCTCAAGTTAAAGAGAAGTTAGTTAAACTATGTTAGTTAATGCTTCTTCAAGGGGCAGTATTATGTAAAA
>NW_006800319.1:539438-540785 GCF_000485575.1 Poecilia formosa | reverse complement strand
CACAGTCATGTTTTATCAAAGAAATATCATTTGAAATGTATATAAGATTTATCCCTAATAGAAACTTTACCAGAAATCTTAAACCATTCATAAATGTTTTTTTTTAATTATTATTATTATTTAATGAGATTCAATCAAATAGTCCTCATTTAACAAGAAGTAACCCGCTACACTAATGGCTGAAAAGTTTATGATACGTGTTGAATTAAGATCCCTTGTACTATATTCCATTCATGTAAGAAAAGACAACCTTATTTTGTCTCAGACCAAAAACTGTAAATTATGATTATGAGAAATGTTTAGGCATTGGATCAACAATTACACATAGAACTAGATTCTTTTTTATTCTGTCAATCCTTTTGAGCCCGCTTTAAGCAGCTCTATAATTGCTAATTTGTAAATCCCAATTTAGACCAATTTTTATGTGAATCCTCATATTTTCTTCCATTTTAAACCCTCAAAGAATGATTAGCCTGTTTTTTTACAAGAATAAAGTTAACCCCGTCACTCCATATTTAACTGACTTATTTTATTCTCATCATGATTTTAAATCCCATAAGTTCAACAATTTTAACCTTTGAATAATTTGTTCTCTTGAATCCCTTCTATAGAATGTTTACTTAACTGAATTAGCCTCTTTTGTAGTGTTGATTATATTTATCAATGTTTTTGGCAGTTTTGGGGAGAAGTTTGATACAACTAGATTTATTAAATAATATAATGTTCAGGTTAGACCTTTCTGCATGACTTGGTTAAACAAATTATTTTGACTTATAGCAAGAGAGAAGCAGCAATCGAACAATTTAAACTATTTTGTAGAAATCTATTTGACACATGACATTGTTAATTTTAATGTATTCAATTCAGAATATTCAGTATTACTTGAGAAACTCATTCAAATAGTTAAAACATTTGTGAATTTTGATTTAACCTGTTTTATATTTTGCTGAAGCCCAAAACTGAAAAATTTCTCAATATATTAGATTAACTCAGAATTTGCTTGAATAGAGTAATTCCATGCATCGCATGAGAAACTGTCCATCTGTGTGAAAATTTCCACAGCGTAGGGAGGTGCCATCAGGAAATGCAACAGTTAGTCCATCAGCGGAACACAACACTGTAGCTCCCATTTTTATCAGTAAGTCTCTTCCTAATAGATTAACTGGAGTTGTGGGCGAACTCACGAAGGAGTTTTTCATGTGCTGATTACCCAATGTGAAGGACAAAGGCGTAGTGAATGGCAGACTCTGTTCAGTCCCTGAGAACCCTGTTAAAGATCCTGTTCGTGATGCCAGACAAAGAGGGGGGGTAGAGTTCAGTGTGGAATGTGTGGCACCGGTGTCGACC
>NW_006800319.1:537556-539021 GCF_000485575.1 Poecilia formosa | reverse complement strand
ACTTTACCAGAAATCTTAAACCATACATAAATCTTTTGCTTTTGTTATTTTAATTATTTTAATTAACTTTAATCAAATAGTCCTCATTTAACAAGAAGGCTTGTAAAATATCATCAATATTGTGAAAAGTTAATGATCCGTGTTAAATTAAGATCCCTTGTAATTTGTTCCATTCATGACGACCCTATTTTGTCTCAGACCAAAAACTGTAAATTATGATTATGAGAAATGTTTAGGCTCTATTACCTTGGATCAACAATTACACATAGAACTAGATTCTTTTTATTCTGTCAATCCTTTTGACCCCCTTTAATCAGTTCCATAATTGCTAATTTGTAAATCCCAATTTAGACCAATTTTTATGTGAATCCCCATATTTTCTTCCCATTTTAAACCCTCAAAGAATGATTAGCCTGTTTTTTATACAAGAATAATTTTAACCCTGTCACTCCATATTTAACTGACTTATTTTATTCTCATCATGATTTTAAATCCCATAAGTTCAACAATTTTAACCTTTGAACAATTTGTTCTCTGGAATCCCTTCTATAGAATGTTTACTTAACTGAATTACCTTCTTTTGTAGTGTTTATCATATTTATCAATGTTTTTGGCAGTTTTTGGGGAGAAATTTGATACAACTAGATTTATTAAATGATATAATGTTCAGGTTAGACCTTTCTGCATGACTTGGTTAAACAAATAATTTTGAATTATAGCAAGAGAGAAGCAGCGATTTATTCCCTATTTTTAAAAACTCTGTTCTGTAGAAATTTAGTTGACACGTGACATTATTGTTAATTTTAATGTATTCAATTCAGAATATTCAGTATTACTTTAGAAACTCATTCGAGTAAAACATTTGTGAATTTTGATTTAACCTGTTTTATATTTTGCTGAAGCCCAAAACTGAAAAATTTCTCAATATATTAAATTAACTCAGAATTTGCTTGAATAGAGTAATTCCATGCATCTCCCCCTGTTTCTGTATCAAAACACTGTATAGTGTTTCGGTACAGAAACTCCTAAGAAACCCGCGAAAATCATTTAGCCCAAATTTGCTTTCATTGCTAACTGTAACAGTTGGATGTAATTTAACCAGGGTGTTTACACCTCAGTGAAAGAATTTAATAGTTGATCGAAAAAATGTGCAGTAAACCCATAATTTGGCTGAGTAATTTTCCAAAGAGTAGATTTTCCTAAGATTTGAAATGGATTCCAAACAAATTTAAGTCATAACTTGAAATAATAGTCCTTATATTTGTAGTCACTGTAATTTGAGGCAACTAGAACTTAGACCATCCTCTTTTGCATTTAAAGTGTGGTCGGATGTGCTTTTGTAAACCAGGAAATTAACAATTTTACCGTACTTTTATCCTGTTTCAATCGTTGTCATGCTGGAGGAGAGAAATCAGAGTTATAATCATTCAGGCGAACAATATTTCTGTAAACTGCAGAGAGTTCT
>NW_006800319.1:535234-536999 GCF_000485575.1 Poecilia formosa | reverse complement strand
AGATCAGATCCTGTAAGCTGCACTCCGCCTTCAGGTGACAACAGGAAAAATCAATCCAACCTCACTGACCTCTGTAGAAGGTGTAAGAGTCGTCCAGTAGGTCTTCGCTCTCAGACAGCAGTCCAGCAGAAGATGGCACAATTCATGTGTAGAAAGTGCAAATGTCCAAGTCAGCGTGGCTAAGAACAGCAGAGGCCTGAAGCCGAGGCCACGCGATCCCCCTCTCATCACCTCCTCACATGGCCCTGAACCCATAAAACCCGGCCCCTACGGTCCGTCAGACCACAGGAAGCAGAACTGCTAGAGTAAAACACAAAGTAAATTAAGAAAATAAAAGTGTATGCCACCTTTTGCTCACATAATTATAAATTAAATGTCTTTTCTTTAGCTTGTGACGTAGATGAAGGATTGGCTCTTTGTTTCCCTTTTTTTTTTGTTTCAGCCAGGCTCAGGGTCACTGGAGCTGCTCAGATAAGGTCCACTGCCTCAGACTCTGAGCTCCAAAGAGAGAGAGAAATAGAAATGCGTTAAGATGATTCACTCTCAGATGTTTCAGAATTAACCGATTATGGAATCAACTCCTCTCAAAAATTAAACTCTCAAAGATCATTAAAAATGTAAACAAAAGTTGTATTTCAGCTACATACACTTTTTCAGAAATTGGTTATTCAAATGCATATGTAAATAATTAATTCAATAGTGTCCAATTTTACACAAAAGCATCCTTGTGATAATGCCACGCTTAATGAAAATATTACCATTATCCTGATATTTTTCAAAACAGCTGAGCGTTGTATTTATGTATAGTTTTCTTTTTAGAATTTAAAAGTTGTTCACATTTTATCTGAATTTTTCCCATGTCCCCTCAGGGGCTCCGTAGAATTTTTATAGTACTTTTAACCAAAGTTTTCTCAATGATAACAATTACATCCAACTGTAACTTTATACAATTAAAATTAGAGGTGATGCAGGAAATTCATGAATATTTAAATAAACATGGCATAGATATTGATTGAAGCTATTCAATTTTAAATGACCAATTTTAATGTAGTAAGAGCTTCTATATAATTCTGTACTTCAGTCATGCAGGAAGGCACAGCATAAGAGCTCATTAAATAATGTCAAATGAATAAATTCATAATTAACCATATCTATAAACCGACTAGGAATTAGAGTCTATTTCTTCTCTGCCCCCTGTTGATATAATTTAAAAATTTGAAAGCAATTTTGCATGTTGCTATTCTCCAAAACTAAAATATTCCAGGGTGTCACAAGTTTTCCAAATCTTCTGTCTAAAATTCTAAATGTTCTAAATGTAAAGATTTATCAGAAATGTTTTATATTTCCCCCTTTTGTTTTCTTATGTAAATAGAAAACAAACAAAATATTGTTCAGATACTCTTTTCTTTATATATGTCTAAAATGTCCAACTGAAACTGTACTGCAAAGGCCAAAAGTTTTATTATTTTTAACGAGTTCAGATCAGAATTTGGATTGCTTTCCTAAAAAGCAGTGTCAATGTTTATTTTGGATTGACAAAAGAAAAATTGATCAATTTAGGCAGATGAGCAAAAAGTGTAGACAAAGATTATGCAGTACTGTAAGATGTCTTTGCGTTTCAAATCAAATGTTTTGTTGGACTTGGATTTATGTATTAATTCAATCAAAATTTAAGGCACTGATTGTCCAATCAGTTTGTTTTTACATAATCAATTATTATCATATCCGCTTTAAAAGTTTCATGTCCAATTTGTGCCTTTCTACT
>NW_006800319.1:517733-532204 GCF_000485575.1 Poecilia formosa | reverse complement strand
TGTACTTAAGTACAGTAAGGAAGAACTTGTACTTCGTTACTTCCCACCACTGTTGTAATGCAGTTTGTTGTTTCAAACAGAACTCAAGAACTCACCACCTCCAGCTCCATGTTGTAGTGGCCGGCATATATAGCCACGCTTGGTGCAGTTGGAAAGACTCCATAGAGAAAAGCAAAATTGGATAAACTGGTGTGGTTCGGACTTGTGCTGTTCACCCCGACATCCAGGATGTCCACCATGTCTTTGCAGACCAACGGCATCACCAGGCTGGACCAGACAAACACCACATAATTACTAAAACACTAAACGCTTCCAGATGTTGCACTTTGTAGCTCGGTTTTAGATCTCCAAACTTTTCAGCTTATGTATACTTTACCCTGTAAAGATGACAGAGCCCAGAAGGGGGCAGTGTCAAGCATTTTCCAGGCCCAAAATGCCATTTTATAGGACAACCAAATAACTACATTAACTTCAGTTGTTATAAAATGCTGTATATATCAAACATGATTTAAAAGAAATTTCACTTTGTAATTCAATGCCTTGAAATTGGGTCTGTCTCTTTAAGAAGCTTCAGCTCTTTCTGAATCTCCGCCTTCAGGAAGTCATCCCAGCATGGCTCCTCGATTAACCCACTATTAACCCTGTTACCGACTCTTTGCAAGCCCATCACTTAATCACACGACCAGGGGCGCCGCCAAGAATCCTGGGCCTCATGACAAAAAATTAAATTCGGTCCCCCCCCACGCCTCCCACCCGTGCAACTACTGTTACAGTTTCTTGAGTCTATCTATTTGTTAAAGTTGTCACAATGTTGTGACTATGAGACAGATAATCTGAAAAAAATCAATCTCCTTCACCTCCTCGCTGAACTACTATTGTTAGCTAAAGTAATGCAACGTTCTGACCAAAAACAACCAATCAGAACCAGGAGGAGGGTCTTACTGTTGTTAATCTACCTCATTCACTCCTTTCTAAATGTGCTAATGGCAGAGAAACAACTTATTGTTACAGGAAAACTTCATTGGTAGCTATGCAAACTAGACTGAGCATTCAGTTTGAATCTGCATAGCTCTGTGCTATGCTAGTTACAGCATAGCACAGAGCAAGGGGAAGGGAGGATGAGCAGCCACATGAGATTGTGATTGACGGCGCTAAAACCCACCTCCTGCCTCTGATTGGTTGTTTCTAGATAGCACGGGGAGAAAGTAGAGGAAATAATTTTTTCACAAATTATCTCTCATGCTACACTGTCACAACACAATGACAGTTAACAAATATGTAAAAAGAAATCTTTTTTATAAACGTTAAATACTGCAGCTTTAATTTCAGTTAGAAGAGGACAGGTCAGGAGGGACGTGGCAACATACTGTATATCTGTAATTTAAATGCAAGCCAAGGTAAAACTGTGTGGGCTGGCTGCAGTCCAGACAGGAGGCTGTTTTTTATTATCATTTTATAAAGATTGTTTGAATTTCTGTCAGCAACAAATACATTGTTTTTGTTGTGTAATTGTAAAAAGAGCAAAGACACAGAGAAATCCGTATAGATTCCCTGGAGTGATGCTAACTAGCTTGTCATTGGACACAGTGTTGCTCACCTTTTTCACTGGGACAGGGGGGGAAGAAGGTGTATGCTGGTATGGTGGTTAGAGCTGCTGCTGACTGACTCGTCTGTTGTTAAGAGACGAGTTTCTTAAGAGGTACAGGTACAAGTTCAACATATGAATATCTTGGCATTTCTTTTCCTTAATTCATTAAATGCTATGGAGGCAAACAGTAGTCTGTAGCTAAGCCAACTATGCTGAATGGTTGATAATCTCACACAGTCTACTCACCTCTCAGAGAAAAACTGTGTTACAAATTCACACTCTTGTCATTTTCTATCTCTTATCTCTCTACTTTTTTGAAAACTTGACTTCATTATTTTTCTAGGCAGCATAGTGACTGCCACAGTCGTTCTTGTCTTATACTGACTGCTGCTGAAAACGTCACTGTCAAGTGCGCCAAGCAGGAACAAACCATTTTCATGCAGATCCAGGAGGGGTGTTCAATACAAATGTAGATGTGCACTTTTTGGTCTGGGAGGGGTAACATTTAATTTTTACTGCTAAAAAAAACACAATAACAGTAATAGACAGGGCCCTGATTTATTTTTTACATTTCTGTAAAAAAATGTCCTAACTTCTAAGCCTTGCAGTTCGGGAGAGTTCTGAGAAAGCAGGGAGCCAGAGTCCTCCGCTTTAGTCAGCGCTAACCAACAGATACACGTCTTATATCGTTCATCTTCAGGCCCCGCCCAGCAGAATCGCGAGCAAAACTCGTTGAGTTCAACCAAAAAAAGGGAGCAGCAAACAAAACTTTCAGAATCTCCACTAAAAACTTAGGCTGTCAACCAAAAAATTCTGACATGCACAAATAAAAGATTATGTTCTGAAAATAACTTTTACACTTCAAACAAAAATGAGTGAAAAAAGCAGGAACGAACAATAAAATAAGTTTGGTTTGTATCCTTGTCTGTCTGTGCAGCTGACCTCACAGTTTTTATGACTAGTTTTAGAGTTACATCAACTGAATAAAAGTGACTTTTACATAGGTTGTCTTGACGGATATCATGGCGGAGTAAGCCGCATTCTGAATAGATTGATGTCATGTACAAAGGGTCAGTATTTGATTTTACAAAAATAAAACTGACTAGAAGTGAACACTCCTGACATCCTCCTCTGTCTTACTTACAGTTTGGCTGTTATGAGGAGAATCAGGGCAACTCCAGTGTCTCTGGTTAGTTTTCTTAGCTGGCCGACCTGCCTCATAAGTACAGAGATAACATCTCAGTAAACCTTTTAGGCTTGTGACCATAAAAAAAAAGAAAAAAGATTCAATCTCCAACAGCTCACCATAGTGAGGCCAAGGTAAAACAACGCTGTTCCTCCGAAGGAGTTGGCCAGGCCGTCTATGAACTCAGAAAGAACGGAGGGAATCCGTTCTCCCAGGGCAAAATGAGAGATGATTCCCACTATCACCATGAACACTATTGGGTTCTTCAACACCTTAAGAGGCAAAGAGACAAATTTAGAAGAATGAACCAAACGTTAATACTTCATAACTGATATTACCTGTAAAACTACAATTCCCAGAATGCCAAGACTATTGTGTTGCAGATGGCTGGCCTGCCTCCAACTTTGCACTTCACAGAGAGCAAAGCCAATGGGGTTGAGGAGCATGAGGGAAACCGGGGCGACTAGGTAGATGTACTGCAGGTATTCTGGGTACGTACTTCGATACAAAGCGTCGACTGGAAGAGAAGACACAGCCAGACCTGAGAAATTATCTCAGATCAAATGTCCATGCCGGGTGATTCTTACCAATTGGGTATCCCAAGGCAAAGTCATTACTCTGGGTAGCAAAAATGGCGTAGAGACCAGCCTTGCTGTATCTATTGTCTGGACTGGCCACCATCAGTGTCAGCACACACACCAGTACAAACACCGTAACCTGCTAGCAAGACAAGGTTATTAATTTTCTTCTAATATAGCAATAATAATATAATAAAAATATATAGACACATTGCATGTTACGCACGCGCACAACGCTGGAGGGCAAAAAGGCAATTACATGTCATCCACAGAGCTGCTGTAATAGAATCATTCCGTTAACTAAATGAAACCTGAAGATGTTGGTGTTATTTAGTGCAGAGCGCCTCAGCTAAGGGAAAAATAACGCAGAAAAATCATTGTGGAATTATTCAAAACCACTGGCTTTCTTTTTTTTCCTCGGTCTGTCAGCTATGTTACACACAGACTTATTACCATAGTAACTGATTGACTACAGCTCCATGAGTTCAGCACAAAAAAAACACGCAAAAATCTTCCTCAAAAACAACAAAACATTCAGTCCATCACAGTTTTATTGTTTTAAGCTTGATGTTTATTTTGTTGTAGTTGATCATGTTCAGATGATCAACTACAATTAACAGGTAAACTGTTACTGTGTTCACGCAGTAACAGTTGATTAGTTAATTTAATCACCTGCTCCATTGATGATCTGTCAGAGTTGGTGTGTAGGTCGCCTTTTTTTTAACTGAAGTAAACACACCAAATTCTGCAGCACATCTACGTGTCAAGGTTGTCAAAGTCAAGCTAGCATAACTGACTGGCCTCCCTCTCCTATTTTTTTAAAATGGAAACTTTTTCCTGACTTGTGAAATGGGATATCCTTGAACTTTGTTACCTAATTGTCGTAGTGTTGACAGTAAGTAGCAAAGCGCTGCATCCCTTTATCTTTTATGTCATGTATACATTTAAGATTTAGCATGTTATGTTGACAATTTGAAACTAAAACCAATAGTAGTCATCATCGACAGTCATCCGTGCGTGACGTCACGTTGCAGTGTGTCTATAATAATAACATATAAACCTTTGCAACCAAGACACTCCAAAGAAAAGCCCAAATGACGTCCCCAAAGTCCAACACGACCATGTTTTTAAAGAGTAAAGCAGGAAGAGCAAATTTAGAGACAAAGTTCCCCAAACCCTTTGCCTGGCTTTCCGTGATCATATCAGTCCTGTGGGAAGAAAAAGGTTTAAATCTTCCAAGTTCAAATTCTTTGACATGTCACACACACATGTCTCTGTTTCCATACACCTACCGTCCAGCTATGTAACCACACAGAATGATTCCAAAGCACTCAAGGAGAGCCGGAAACAGCTTGTCAATGGACATGTGGGGTCCCACAGCAGAGCCAGCCAACGTGTTGTGAGAGATGTTTTTCCCGTGGATGAACACATAGTTGTTGGGAGTCTCCATGGCAACACTGGGTTGAGAATTGGAGGGTTTCTGGTGATGGCTCCAGAATCTGGTATAGACTGCTACAAATCAGAAGATGCTTTTGAAGAAGTTGACATCTGAGGCTTACTGTTATTTAAAAAAATAACAGGTAAACAATTTTAACATCCTGTATTTATGGAGTTAAATTTGTTTCACAATTATTCAATAAAAAAAAAAAAAATCACAGAAAAAAAATAAATTTGTGATCAAAACTTTTGGATTTGCAAAAAATGTTTTGTTTTGAACAAAAAAAACTTTATCACAATCAAAAAAAATTAACAAATGAAACCTTTTGAACTGCAATAACTTTTTTATTGTTACAAAAGCTTTTATTATTAAAATCACTCATTTTTGCTTGATGAAGTGACAAAGTTATTTTCAGAACATAAACTTTAATTTGCACATGTCAGAATTTTTTGGTTGACAGCCTAAGTTTTTAGTTGAGATTCTCAGTTTTGGTTGATGCTCCCTTTTTTTTGGTTGAACTCAACGAGTTTTGCTTGCAATTCTCAAATGAACATCCTGGGTGGGGCCTAAAGACGAACGATGTCAGACCTGTCCCTATTGGTTAGCGCTGACTAAAGTGGATGACTGACTCCCTGCTATCTCAGAACTCTCCCGAACTGCAAGGTTTTCTGCTTCGCTTCGGTGACGGGACACAGAATGTGAATGGTAAGTAATCTTCACAAAATTACACTGTTTAACAGTGTAATTTGAAAAATGTCCACCTTTTTTTGATGGCAGTCACATATCTTGTCTGCCACGACCCCTGTAAGCATATCGTGCTACCTAATGTCAGCACTAGGTAAAGTGTAAAAAGTAGGCTTAAAATGAGTGATTTAAAATTTTTTAAAAAAGAAAAATGTTTCTTAATTTTTTTTGTTAAAAAAATATTACAATACAAAAAGTTTTGACCAGTTTCATTTTTTTATTCAGACTATTTTTTGTTTGAAACATCTTTTTTGCAAATCCAAAAGTTTTGATCACAATTTTATTTTTTATTTGTTTGTATGACATGATTTTATTTTTGAATGAATAATTGTGAAACAAATTTAACTACATAATTATTTGTACTGCAAAGTTGGAACTTATGGGTTCAAAGTCTGAAAAAATGACAACACTCCTATCAATTCTCCCATTTTGGCTAGGAAACTACCGTATTTTACCTGTGTCCTGCCATGCTCCCGTATTACTATTTTCCTGTAAATTTCCCGTTATAGTTATTACATTGCAAAACAGATCTAACGTTATGTGTCGATCCTAAACCACCTAATTACAACATCCTAATTTATCCTACATGCATGATATTGGTGTTATTTCAAAGGTATTCTAATGCTCTTTGAAATGAATGGAATGAGAACATCAGTTTTGAAAAAGGTAATCTGTATTGGAAAAGGGGGTGTGGAGAACTGGGGGAAGATGGACAGCAACGGCTGGCGAACCTTCCCCCCAATTTTTCTAGTTACGCCTCTGTATTGTCTCCAAACAGGGGGTTGAGTCAGTCTCTCCTATCAATACCAGATAATTTGAAGCGAAATACGACGGTGCAAAACCCAAAGCCGTGGCTGTATAAAATGAAAAGGCGGACAAAGCGACCTGGTATCCGGGATTCCCTCATCGTCATTGCCAGCTGACCGTTAGCGTGATCATACCTGCGTGTTAAAAACACATCTTGGGGCGCGGTAAGCCGTGCCCCTCTAACCGTTTATGCTGTTTGAAATTATTTATTGGGCTAATATACTTCTTACCTCTGTCCTAGAAACACGGCACTACACAGACGACCGGCATTCCTCTGTCTTTTTTTTCTCTAAGCTCTTGTGTTTGCTGTTTGGTTGAAGGCGGCTCCCAATCTGACAGCTGCAGCAAGTAGACACGCTCCCACAAATGACTGACAGAAGTTTCAGCCAATCATTGTAAAGAACGCTTTCCACCGGCCTCTGTGATTGGTTCACTTAAGAGGACCGTTCTTCAGAGAGAAATCTACAGAAACAAGAATCTTGAGTTTACAACACAACTACCAGATACTCCGTTTAATCAAATTGCTAGTATAAATTCAACAATGTACACTCTTCTTTTGTAAAAACAGGCTTTCGCAAACATTATCAACTGTTAATTTAATGACAGATATAAGCAGCAGAGCAGAGGTGGAACCTATGTGGGGAAGCCCACTCAGATACAATCTCTCCCACACTATGGAAGCTCGTTTCCGCCACTCTGGTAAATAAATAAATAAATAAATAAATAAATAAATAAATAAATAAATAAATAATCAATCAATCCCATTAATTCGAGATACTTTCTCGAAATACTGAGATACTATGAAGATCCAGGATAAAGAGGGCAGGTCGATCTGCGTTTCCCCATCAGATAGGGTTCCCCCTGCCCAGGGGCGTGGTAAAGGGGGAAAAGGGATGGCAATTCTAGGGGCCCTGACCAACTGGGGGCAATCCACAATTTAAATATTTACTTTTTTGTTCATAGAAATAGAATAAAAAAAAATCGGGGCCCTATCAATTACAAAATTAATCATATTGTATTTTCAAAGATTGTTTTTAGCAGTAAAAATTTAATGTTCCCACTCCCAGATCAAAAAACACACGTCCATATTTCCTATTTTATATTGTTTCTGAACTGTTCTTGCTTTGCTAGAGCAGCGGTGCAACAAAACATCGATCGCGGAAGGTTTTGTATCGATCTCGGCAGCAGGTAACAAATTGACGCTGGGACCAGCACGTCCTCCCCTGACTCGCTTAAAACGTTCGTAACTCTATTAAAGAACAAAAATATCAACAAAACGTGTTCAAATTAATGACCCAACAACAATTATAATCTCAGTGATTATTGTTTCAACAAGGTGTTGCGCAATTTTGTGCGTTTCGGTTCCATTACCAAAACTAGCAGAGCAGGAGTTTAAAATTTACTAATCAACCACCGCTGTGTTCAGGGGAGCGCTTATTAATGATAGCAAAATAAATATCAAGCCTGAAAACTTAATATCATAACGGACTGAATGTTTTTAACGTAATCTCTGGTCGGTTTATGGAGCGCAGGAGGTTGCCATGGCAACGGCTGTGCTTAAATGACAGAGAGACGGAGAATAAAAAGGTGCGAGTGGTTTAGAGTTGATAACCTGTTCGCGTTGTTTCACCTTTGCTGTGGCGCATCACAGCTTCTGTAATTTCTGAACGTTCAATAAACGACAAAACTTGGACTAATTACCACGAACAAACATCAAACACGGTAAATATGTTTCATTAAATGTTTAACAAACAAATGGCTTCTACCGTGATAATTATGTGAAATTAAATTAATTGTAAAAAAAAATAGTTTGGTGCTGTCAGGCTCAGAGTCTGCGAGACTTTTCCTTGATCAAAATATTTATTTATTTATTTATGTATTTATTTATTTATTTATCTATTGCCTCTTATTCAGTGGAAATATTGATGTTGATGAGACTTTCTCCTAAATAACCTTTTTTAACCTTTATAGCTCCACTGTTGAAAATGAGGCTCTAATATTCACAAATGACGGTGAAATAAAATCCAGTCCAACATCTGGTTTGAGGTGATTCCTCTGGAACCTGTTGGAGGAAAAATATCCCAACTTCAGAAGATGAGCTTTAACCTAACAGAGCTCTGTGGTTCCTCCTATTGAACCAGGGTGAGGAGGCACCATGTTAGGAAGATGAAGTGGAAGCTGCATCTTCAGAACAAAGAGGTCATGATGCAAGGTCTACTGATTATCTTTCTGTCTGGACACAGGATCAATAGAACCAGTTTGAAAGCTAAATGAATGGTTATATGCCAGACATGGAAAACTGGGATGCACTCCATGCCATGATGTTCAGAATTTAGGTCTCATGGCATCTCAACGTGTCAACATTGCAGCCAGTGGGCTGAGGGAAATACAGCTCTATTCTGTAACAATGCAAGAGCTACCCAGCTTTTATCACTTCACAAAAAATTAATCAGCACAGAAACTCCAAAGAACACGAAGAAGCAATAACATTTTTTTTGTTATAGTACCCCCAAGAATTTAAAACTACTTTCACCCCTGGTTGTGACAGTATGGTATGAGAGGTAATCTGTGAAAAATGATTTCTTCTGCCTTCTCCCAGTGCTAGAAAGAACCAGTCAGTGGCAGGAGAGGTTTAGCGCTGTCAATCACAATCTCATGTGGTGCTGCTCATCCTTCCTCCACCTCGATTTGTGCTATGCTGCAGATAGCATAGCACAAAACTGTGAATGCTCAGTTTAGTTAGCATAGCTACCAATGATGGCAGACAAATGGTTTCTTGTAATGATTAGTTGTTTCTCCACCATTTAGCAGTGAGCAAATGAAGTTGATTGGCAGCACTAAGAGCGTCCTACTAATTCTGATTGGTTGTTTTGGTCAGGACTCCAGAACTCCAGTAATTGTAGTTCAGGAAGGAGGTGGAGGAGATTAATTGCTTTCACAGATTATCTGTCTCATAAATTGCTACGACATCGTGACAGCTTTAACAAATATGGAGAAAACATCGTTTTTATTAAAGTTATAGACTGCAGCTTGAATAAAATGCAACTACATAGAATTTTTGAGAAGTCTGGATTGCTTCATGTATATTTTGCATGTTGATTTTGACTGTTGCTCAAGGGGAGAGACATTTCAGTAATCTAATAGAAAAAAATTAAGCAACCTACTGGCATACTGGATGTGGACTGTTGGATGTTAAATCCATGAGCTGTAAATATTGTGCTAATTATCAGTATTGAACCAAAGAAGCAAGACAGATGCAAGCCTTTAAAATTGTGATGCTTTTTATGGATCAAATAGACTCAAAAAATTGTAACAGCAGCTGTGCAGGGGGGTCTAAACAAATTTTTTGTCAGGGGGCCCAAGATTCCTGGCGGCGTCCCTGCCCCTGCGTCTCCTCGCCACTCCGCACCGCCCAGGTGGCAAAGCATGCGTGCATGGCAAGCCGTTTTAACATAAATTCAGTTTTTACCGCCCTTACATTCCAAATATTTCAAATTGTTTTATGACTAGACTTTTTAGCGATTTAAGATATCTCCAGTTATATTTCGACTAGACAAAATACACATTTGAGATATCTCCAATTATATTCTGACTAGTCGAAAAGACATCAGATTTACCATTGACTTGTATGGAGATTTCAATTCAAGATATCTAAAATGAATTACTGACTATCTGAAATACACATTTCAGATATCTACAATTAAATTATGAATAGTCATAAAGTAAATTGAAGATATATTGATTTTGATTTTGTCTAGACATAATTTTAATTAAAGATATCTCGAATTACTCCATAATTCAAGATATCTTAAATGTATTTGTGGACAGGAGAAATGTAGTTTTGACTAGTGAAAACTAAATTATAGATATCTTAAAAGCAAATAATGACTAGACAAAACTAAATTAAAGATATCTTGAATTGTAATTTCGAATAGTCAAAATTCCTTTTAAGATATCTCTAAATGAATTTGAGATAAATTACACAGCTTTTCTATTTAAGATATCTTAAATTGACATTCTGATTAGTCAGAATGACATTACTGATATCTTTAATTAGTATTCTGTCTAGTCAAAACATCCCTGACTTACGTAGCAATTGTAAAGTTTAATAAAACAATGAAAAATAGAGAAAACGAAAAAAGATGTTTGAAAATCCGCCACTTTCATGTTGAAAATGGTTTGACAATAGCAATTTTAGCATTTCAAAGCTGTTAAGTGCATTCGGTTCGTCGGAAATAAATAAACAAGACATTCTTTGCAGATATCAGAAGCAGTCTTATAGTTTATGAAGTTTTGCTATCTCCGCATTTCCAATATTATCGAGCTCTTTCTAATTTGTGGCATTTACTGACAATTTTGTGCAGGAAACATAAAATTCTGCAGGCAACTGTTTCAACACCACAAAGGGCTTTGACGTCATTCTTAATTCAGATATCTAAAATTGTAATTTTGACTAGTCATAGTTGTGTTGAAGATGTCTTAAATCGTAATTACGGATATGTGTCCCGTCAAATGACAGATCCAGTTACGTCATTTGAGATATCTTGAAAGAAATTTTGACTAGTCAAAATGTAATTGAAGATATCTTGAATTATTATTTTTACTAGTCAGAATGTTAATACAGATATCTTAAATTACCATTCCGGATAGTCAAAATGTAGTTTTATCTAGTCAAAATGCATTTTTAGATATCTGGAATGTAATTTCGGGGAGTCAGACGAAACCGATTTTTTATTAAGACTGCTTGCCATAGCTTTGTGTCCCGTCAAATGACAGATCCAGTGACGTCATTTGAGATATCTTGAAAGGAATCAGGAAAAAGGAGCACGAGAAACTGGAGAAATGCCAGGGCCTCAGAGAGGAACTGGAAAAGGCCTGGAAGGTGAAGACCACAGTGGTGCCTGTGGTCATCGGGGTCCTCAGGGCAGTCACCCCCAAACAGGAGCAGTGGCTAAATCAGATCCCAAGAACAACATCAGACATCTCAGTCCAGAAATGTGCACAGCCAAGATACTTCGCAGAACCCTCAAGCTCCCAGGCCTCTGGTAGAGGACCCGAGCTCAGAGGATGAGAGAGACCACCTGCAGAGGGTGAGAAGGGAATTTTATATATACGTGTATATATGTATATAAATACACACAAACACACACACAGTGTATCACACCTCACATTTCTGCAGATATTTAAGTTTATCTTTTCATGATTGGAGAGGAGCACTGACATGGACTGGTCGGGTCGCACATACCTGATGTGCGGAAACCACCTTACTGCTTGGAGGACGTTCTGACACGTATGTGATTCTGAACTTTCGCCAACTCTACTTTGGGTAATCTAATTGGTTTTGAGAATTTTGGGTATTTTCTTTTTATTCCTCTTTTGCTTATTTACTAAACATGACTGAATGTCCATTAACGGTATGCTTGACTGCATGCTTTTCACTTTAATTTTAATATCGAAATGGTTCAACTAATACAAGCCATCACTGTTAAAAGGTCATAGGCTCTTCACAGGTTAAAAGGAGAGGGTGTATCGGAAGGCTCAGGAGTTAGAAGAGCCTTCNAGATATTTAAGTTTATCTTTTCATGATTGGAGAGGAGCACTGACATGGACTGGTCGGGTCGCACATACCTGATGTGCGGAAACCACCTTACTGCTTGGAGGACGTTCTGACACGTATGTGATTCTGAACTTTCGCCAACTCTACTTTGGGTAATCTAATTGGTTTTGAGAATTTTGGGTATTTTCTTTTTATTCCTCTTTTGCTTATTTACTAAACATGACTGAATGTCCATTAACGGTATGCTTGACTGCATGCTTTTCACTTTAATTTTAATATCGAAATGGTTCAACTAATACAAGCCATCACTGTTAAAAGGTCATAGGCTCTTCACAGGTTAAAAGGAGAGGGTGTATCGGAAGGCTCAGGAGTTAGAAGAGCCTTCTGATATCAACACAACAAGCAGACATTTTTATTGTGACTATTCTTAATACTCACCATAGGCATAGGATATGTTTTGTTTGGGGCTAAAGAGAGATTTATTTTTATGAAGGTGTTATTGTTTTGTTGTTGTTGTTGTTTTCTATTGAACAGAGACTTCAGGGGCGGATCTAGAAAAATATTTATGGGGTGGCAAGAGGGGGGCAGGGATTTTTTCAGGGGTAGCAGCATATGCCAGTATCTATGCATCTAGCTATCTAGATAGATAGATAGATAGATAGATAGATAGATAGATAGATAGATAGATAGATAGATAGATAGATAGATAGATAGATAGATAGATACAGATACTGGCACATCATTCTCACATTTGGCTTACACAGACCTAACATTAGACTTAATGTACTTGTTGCAAACTGATGTTTGATAAATTCTCCATGATACAAATCTATAAACAGTTTGATTTCTGTTAGTTCTTTCAAGATGCAAAAGGGGAGGATTTGTCTTATGTTGGTCAGTCGTTTTATTTTAAAATGCTGTAGGAGCCGTAGTTTGACGACTGTTATAAATATCACCACGTTTTGAACAGAAGGGATTAGTTCAGTTTTTGTCACTTGTTTAACTTTTATTAATTGCAGCGGCTGCATCGCGCCACAATAAAGGTACAATAAAGCTGATAAACAGGTGAAGGACCAAAATAGACAGAACCACTTCGCCGCCTTTTCTCGCTCTGTGTGTCGACTTTATACGCGGACGCGTTGCCATGGCAACCGACAGACAACAGCTCAACGAACACATACAACAGAAATTACCGATCAGGGGAATCAACACCAAAACACAAAACAAAACAAACAAACAAACAAACAAAAAAACATTTCCCACACAAAAAAAGTATCAAAAACTCCAAAATAGAACATTCAGTCTGTTACATTTTGTTGTCAGGCTTGATGTCTATATTGTCTTTATTCATAAGTTTTCGCCTGACCACCGCGGTGGTTGAACACCTGCTGATGACATGGTGGGCGGGTTGTTTAGTGCTAACGGAACTAAAACACACCGAACTGCGCAGCACATGTTAAGGTTATCAAAGTCAATAGCAGGCCAGCAACAGTTAGGCTAGTATAACTCACCCATTGCTCACTTGTTGAATGTTTTCTTTAAATTAAAACTTTTTTCCTCACCTGTGAAATCTGAAGCCCTTGTTATCTATGGCTGTCAAACCGTGGAATTAACCACTAAACATTCAATCAATCAATCAATCAAATTTTATTTGTATAGCACATTTCAGCAGCAAGGCATTTCAAAGTGCTTTACATAATTAAAATAAAAACAGCATGTGACATTGCGCCCTTTTTTCTGATTCTTTGAGTGATTGTAGTATTATCCTGACCACCGATATTCCTGACTCAATGGACAGCAATGACGATAAGTCACGTAATGTCCAGTCCAGTAATATATCCATCAATGCTGCCTCGCGCTCTGTCTCCCACACTTCCCACTACTTAGCAGTGGGTGTCAGGTTAAATTGTGTTGCATTCAATGTTGTCGGAAAAAAGAGTTCCATGTGCTTAATGTCCGATTTGCCGTAACAATTTATTGAATTCATAGCCGCCAGCTGGGGTGGAAACAGGGGTGGCAAGGCTCTCGTTTGGCGTGGCAACTGCCACCCTATGCCACCCCAGTAGATCCACCCCTGAGAGACTTTATACTGCTGTCTTATATTATTTAAGTTGTTTTTATTTGCTATCAACAGACGGGGTGCTCAACCTGCTTTTCATTTCTTAACATGTCATATGTTGCACAACATTGATAATGTCAGGGCAGATAATAGGTGTAACTCCAACATGTTTCATTACCTGGAATGTGAAAGGAATGAATGGGCCTAACAAGAGAGCAAAGACTTTTTTCTCACTTAAAGAGGCTAAACACAGAAATAATATTTTTATAAGAAACCTGTTTGAAAATAGCAGATCATATTAGGAGGAACTGGATTGGACAGAGTTTCCATTCTAGCTTTATAATAAGGCACGAGGGGCAGCCATTCTGATCCACAAAAAATATTGTTTACACCAGTGGTTCCCAAACTTTTTCTTCTGCGCCCCCCCCCTCCCCCCAGTGGTTTCCAAACATTTTCTGCGCCCCCCCTATGGATTACAAATGGCTGTCTGGTTGAAACGACACGTGTGAGGGGG
>NW_006800319.1:467931-517719 GCF_000485575.1 Poecilia formosa | reverse complement strand
AGCCTGTACCTTAGCATCTTCATATTTTCTAAACATTATTTGTCATATTTGCATACATAAGGTTGAGAAATAATAAAAAAAAAAATATGGGAAAATTAAAACCCATTTTGTCCCTATTCTCAAGAATCATTGTCTTTATTCATAAGTTTTCGCCTGACCACCGCGGTGGTTGAACACCTGCTCTACTGATGACTTGGTGGGCGAGTTGTTTAGTGCTAACGGAACCAAAACACACCGAACTGCGCAGCACATGTTAAGGTTATCAAAATCAATAGCAGGCCAGCAACAGTTAGGCTAATATAACTCACCCATTGCTCACTTGGTCAATGTTTTCTTTAAATTAAAACTTTTTTCCTCACCTGTGAAATCTGAAGCCCTTGTTATCTATGGCTGTCATACCGTGGAATTAACCACTAAACATTCAATCAATCAATCAATCAAATTTTATTTGTATAGCACATTTCAGCAGCAAGGCATTTCAAAGTGCTTTACATAATTAAAATAAAAACACCATGTGACATTGCGCCCTTTTTTCTGATTCTTTGAGTGATTGTAGTATTTTCCTGACCACCGATATTCCTGACTCAATGGACAGCAATGACGATAAGTCACATAATGTCCAGTCCAGTAATGTATCCATCAATGCTGCCTCGCGCTCTGTCTCCCACACTTCCCGCTACTTAGCAGTGGGTGTCAGGTTAAATTGTGTTGCATTCAATGTTGTCGGAAAAAAGAGTTCCATGTGCTTAATCTCCGATTTGCCGTAACAATTTATTGAATTTATAGCCGCCAGCTGGGGTGGAAACAGGGGTGGCAAGGCTCTCGTTTGGCGTGGCAACTGCCGCCCTATGCCACCCCAGTAGATCCACCCCTGAGAGACTTTATACTGCTGTCTTATATTATTTAAGTTGTTTTTATTTGCTATCGACAGACGGGGTGCCCAACCTGCTTTTCATTTCTTAACATGTCATATGTTGCACAACATTGATAATGTCAGGGCAGATATAGGTGTAACTCCAACACGTTTCATTACCTGGAATGTGAAAGGAATGAATGGGCCTAACAAGAGAGCAAAGACTTTTTTCTCACTAAAGAGGCTAAACGCAGAAATAATATTTTTATAAGAAACCTATTTGAAAATAGCAGATCATATTAGGTTTAGGAGAAACTGGATTGGACAGAGTTTCCATTCTAGCTTTATAATAAGGCACGAGGGGCAGCCATTCTGATCCACAAAAAATATTGTTTACACCATCTCAGGCCATTTCTGACCCCCAGGGACGATTTGTGATAGTATCTGGGTCGTTGTTTAATTCTCCAGTAATTCTAGCTAGTATCCCAAACTGGGATGACGTTAGTTTTATACATAAACTCACCTCTCTTTTCCCAGACTTAAAGAGACATAGTCTTATTCTATCGGGTGACTTTAACACGGTTATGGACCCAGCTATGAACCGTTCTAGCCCTAGAACTTGGGCATGCTCTAAAATGTCACTTGCTCTTGGTGAGTTTGCTGATAAAGCAGGTTGGGTTGATCCATGGAGGTTCTTTAACCCTTGCAAAAAGGAATTCTCCTATTTTTCACATGTTCACCACACATACAGTCGCATTGATTTTTTCCTCATTGATAAGACACTTCTCCCTTTTACAAAAAGAATTGAATATAATACAATTGTCGAATTTGACCACGCACCGGTTTCCCTGGATATTTCGCTCTCTCAAAATGTCACACAACCAAGAGTTTGGAGATTAGATACAACCCTACTATCGGACAGTTACTTCTGTGAATTCATTGGTAAAGAAATAGACGAGTTTATATACTTCAACAGATCTGATTCCATATTCTCATCTACATTGTGGGAAACACTTAAAAGTAGTTATAAGAGGGAAGATCATTTCTTATTCTATTTCACGCAGTAAGGAAAGAAAACCAGAAGCAAACATGGAATCATAAGACAAATTGACCAACAATATTCTACCCCAATACCTGAGTTATATAAAGAAAGGGTTACACTTTCGACCTAATATGACCTATTGTCAACAGAAATAACTGAAAAACACCAACTTTGGTTAAAGGACAATATTATGAACATGGAGGTAAAGCAGGCCGTCTTTTGGCTTATCAGCTTAAATGTAAATCAGCATCTCGTCTAATAGCCCAGATACGTAATACTTCACAATCCTTGACTGTAGACCCAATAGAGATGAACAATGCCTTTAGGGATTTCTATTCCAAACTATACACATCTTCTTCCCCGTAAGATAAATCAAAAATGATCACCTTCTTAGATAACATTGATATACCACAAATAAATACAGTTGCCAAAGACAGTCTTGAAGAAGCCATAAAGCTACAAGAGATTGTTGACTCCATTCATAAAATGCAGAGTGGCAAATCACCTGGACCAGCGGCTATACCGTTGAGTTTTATAAAAAGTTTTCTCTTCAACTTGCTCCCCTGTTATTTGAGATGTTTAATCACTCCTTTAATCAGAAACATTTGCCACAAACTCTAACAGAGGCTTCCATTTCACTTCTTTTAAAGCCAGGCAAGGAAGATATAGGCCGCTATGAGATATAGGCTCATAGCGGCCTATATCTTTGCTTAATGTTGATGTTAAAGTTTTAGCCAAACTGCTAGCATTGAAGCTAGAGAATGTTATACCCAATATCATCTCAGCAGAACAAACCAGTTTTATAAAGGGTCGTCAGTCCTTCACAAATATTCGCAAACTTTTAAATGTCATTTATTCTCCTGTGTCTGGAGAGACTCCTGAAGTAGTTGCCTATCTGGACGCGGAAAAAGCATTTGACCGAGTGAAATTTAGTTATTTATTTACTGTACTGGAAAAAATTTGGCTTCGGTTTAAATTTTATAACCTGGGTACGTTTATTATATACATCACCCAAAGCATCAGTAATTACGAATAAGATATCTTCCCATCTATTTTCTCTCTCAAGAGGCACACGCCAGGGCTGCCCTCTTAGCCCACTTTTATTTGCATTAGCTCTATCAATAAAATTTAGGACAACCCCCAATATCTTTGGTATCTGTAGGTTCGAAACCGAACATAAAATCTCTTTATACGTCGACAACTTACTTTTGTATATTTCTGACCCAGTGTCATGTATTCCTAACATTGTCATTAAGGATGTTTCCTTAATGACTTTGGGAGTTTCTCAGGTTACAAATTAAACTTCTCTAAGAGTGAATGTTTTCCACTTAATTATTCAGCCCTTCAGCTACCTGATAATGCGCTCCCCTTCCATATATCAAAGTCCAGATGTAAATATTTAAATCCGGACTATATTTAAATCCGGAGAAAGCACATCACCTGTGTTTTCTCTGATCTCTATGAAAAGAACTTCAAACCTCTCTTGCTTTAATTGGAGGCTGATTTTCAGAGATGGTCCGATCTCTGTTTGTCTCTCCCAGGTAGAGTCAGCTGTATAAAAATTAATGTATTACCCCGTTTTTTGTATCTGTTTCAGTGTCTCCCAATATTCCTATTAGAGTTGTGCCGATGAGGTTTTTTCCCACCGATTCCGATTCCGATCACCCATGAGGGCCGATCACGGCCGATCACCGATACCGATCACATAATTCTTATTTTTTTTAATCATAAGCACTAACGATTACATTATGTGGAAAAAGGAACCATGAATTCACCTTAATTTAGATAAAAACTTGTTTTTAATAACTTTTTCCAAGAAAAAAACAAAGCAGGCATTGTGAAAATTGTACTGCTATCGGTAATACTATCTTTAACAGACTGAAAACATATGAAGGTTCTGAAGAGGCTAAATAATGCAAAAAGTCAAAATAAAACCTCTCAAAATTGCCAAAAAATTCAAGTATAAAACTTTACATTCAAAGGCAAATACAAGTTCCATTATAATAAACAATCCTGAGTTACTGAATGAAAACTTCCCGATAGCATGGCGGCTAGCTAATTACTGCTTGTTCTGATTGTCTGTTTCTGACTGAGCGGAGTAATTATGCAGAACAGGGAGGAGGCAGAGGAGATCGATTATTTTTTCAGAGATTATTTGTCTCATGTTAGGACAGCAAAAGTTTTAATACGTATGTAAAAAAAAATTTAAGTTAGATGCTGCAGCTTTAAACAGAGGTTCGGTGTGAGAGTTCACTACCAGGTGGAACAGAAGCGGCGCTCCGTCTGTGAAATATTACTAGCTGTAGCGGTTCAACAGCGAGAGCAGAACCAGTGTCTTACACCGCTAGCTCTAATTTGCGGGTTATTTGTTTAGCTTTCTTACCGTCATGCTAATCCGAGTGAGTGTTTGTAGCTGTGCGCTGCTTTGCCTGCTATCTAATCGCTCCATATGTCTTTTTTACTGCAGTGAGCCTCGATGTAGCCAAACTCCGTCAAGTATGTCATTGCTTTTATGCCATATTAGATTCGTCGTGTTGATGCATTTTGACGTGCTTCACCCCACGTGCTTCAATTTTCAGCCGCAACACGCAAACTTCCCCATTCACTCAGTGCTTTATAGGATTTGTTGCTGCGCGTTTGCGCAGTGTGAAATAAAGAGGCAGGCAGCGAAACGAGAAGCAGGTGATCGGTTTGTGTGATCGGCAACATGAGACCGTGATCGGGCATCACCGATCATACACTTTTTCACGGAAATCGGCCGATTATGATCGGTGGCCGATCGATCGGCACACCTATAATTCCTATCTAAATCTTTTTTCCAGTCTTTAAATAATGTACTCTCTTCTTTTCTCTGGGCAAATAAAAATGCTAGAATTCGCAGATAATTTTTTAGAAAGGCCTAGAGATAAAGGTGGCCTGGCTTTACCTAATATGAGAAACTATTACTGGGCATCTAATATTCAAAAAGTCATATATTCAGAGTCCACAACTGGATTGGTGTAAGACTGAAGCAAATTCCTGCACCTCTACCTCACTTCCTGCTTTGGTTACTGCCGGATTACCACTTTCACCCTCTAAATTCACCTCTAATCCTGTAGTATCTTCCTCTCTTAGGATATGGAAACAATTCAGACAACATTTTAATCTAAAAGAATTTTCTATATGTAGCCCTATTTGTAATAATCACATTTTCCCTGCTGCCAGGATGGATCACACCTTCTCTCTGTGGAGGAGGAATGGTTTGGCTACATGTGACCATTTTTATATAGATGGTATTTTTGCCAATTTCACTGACCTTTCGGCCAAATCCCACTTACAAAAAACTGATCTATTCAGATATTTTCAGGTCCGTCATTTCATTCAAAGCCAGAGTCCAACATTTCCTGCCTCTCCAGCAGACTCAGGACTTGAGAAGATTTTGCGTAACCCTATGTATCTCAGGAGGCACATCGGAAACATCTCAAATATAATTACTTCTCTTCAGGAAACTACATTAGATGGGCTTAGAATTGCATGGTCTGAAGAACTTGGTTCTATAATTTCTAGATATTTCTGGAAATGGGCTCTGGAAAGAATCAATGGAACATCGTCCTGTGCACGGCTTAGCCTAATACAGTTTGAAGTCCTCCATAGAACTTACTATACCAAATCTAAGCTCTCAAGAATTTATAATGACATTGATGACAAGTGTGAGTGGTGTCACTCTGCTCCAGCAAATATGACCCATATGTTTTGGAATTGCCCGAAATTAACTGAATTTTGGTCTTCTATTTGTAAAACACTCAATGATGCATTTAATACCAAAATCAAGCCATCTGCAGGAATGGCCATCGTTGGAGTGTTGATTGAGGAGCACATGCTATCCATTGATAAGTTGAACGCATTCGCCTTTGCTTCCTTGATAGCCCGTAGAAATATAGTTTTACACTGGAAATCCTCTGAACCCCCCAAAGTCTTGGTCTGGCTCACTGATTTAATGTTTTTCTTAAAATTAGAGAAAATGAAATACTTCACTAGAGGCTCAACAAGACAATTTCACAGAATATGGGACCCTATGATTAAGTACTTTAAAAATCTAGAATTCCTTTCTTAAGCCTATAGAGCCCTAAGACATATATTTAATTGATGTCTAATTACTGACATGTACTTAAATAAGTAATGCCCCCATTCTGTCTTTTTTATTTATTTATTTTTGTATTTTTTATGTATATGGGTGGGTGGGGTTCGATTCTTAAAAGGAAAAACAAATTAAATTCAAGCTACTGTATTTTGATGTACCTTGCATTGTGCTTTCTCAAATAAAAATATACATTAAAAAAAAGTTTATCTTTTCATGGGACAACCCAGACAAAATTACACTTGGACACAATGAAAAGTAATCTGTGCAGCTTAAATAACAATGTAAATTTATTCTTCTTTCAAAATAACTATGTACAGGCATTAACGTCTAAACCGCCGGCAACAAAAGTGAGTACACCCCTTAGTGAAAGTTCAAGTGTCAATATTTTGCGTGGCCACCATTATTTACCAAGATGATATTTACTACCTTCACTGTCCTCTGCTTGGAGTTCACCAGAGCTTCACAGGATGACATTGGAATGCTTTTCCACTACTCCATGACGACATCACAGAGCTGGCAGATATTCAAGATGTGACTTGAGGATGCCCCAACGATGTTCTATTGGGTTTAGGTCTGGAGACGTGCTAGGCCAGTCAATCACCTTTACTGACAGCCTCTTCAATAAAATAGTGGTCGTCTTAAACATGTGTTTGGGGTCATTATGCTGAAAGACTGCTCAGTTTCCGGAGGGAGAGGATCAGGTTTTGTTCAGTATTTCCCAGTACATTTTGGAACTCATGAAATATAACTCCCCAACACCTGCTGCACTCATGCAGCCCCAGATCATGGCATTCCCACTAACATGCTTGACTGTAGGCATCACACACTTTCTTTGTACTCCTCACCTGATTGCAGCCACACATGCTTGAGGCCATCTGAGTCAAACAAATTAATGTTGGCCTCATCAGACCACAGGACCTGGGTTCCAGAAATCCATGTCCTTTGTTAACATGTCTTCAGCAAACTGTTTGTGGACTTTCTTATGTGCAGACTTCAGAAGAGGCTTCCTTCTAGGGCAAAGGCCATGCAGACCAATTTGATCTAGTGTGCGGCGTATGGTCTGAGCACTGACAGGATGACCTCTCACCTCTTCAATCTCTGCAGCAATGCTGACAGCACTCCTGTGCCCATCTTTCAAAGACGGTATTTGGATGTGACGCTGAACACGTGCACAGTTTCTTTGGATGACCAAAGAGACGTCTGTTCTGAGTGGACCCTACTCTTTTAAAACGCTGGATGATCTTGGCCACTGTGCTGCAGCTCAGTTTCAGGGTGTTGGCAATCCTCCTGTAGCCTTGGCCATCTTCACGTAGCACAACTTTCAGTGATCAGTATTAGACAGTGTGAGAGCTGTACTACAAAATCTAACACACCTGCTCCATATGCACACCTGAGGCCTCGTAACACTAACTAGTCACATGACATTTTGAAGGGAAAATGACAATCAGTGCTCTGTTTGGACATTTAGGGGTGTAGTGTCTTAGGGGTGTACTCACTTTTGTTGCCAGTAGTTTAAACATTAATAGCTGTACATAGTTATTTTGAGAGAAGAATAAATTTACACTATTATACAAGTTGCACACAGACTACTTTTCATTGTGTCAAAGTGTCATTTTGTCAGTGTTGTCCCATGAAAAGATATACTTGCATATCTGCAGAAATGTGAGGGGTGTACTCACTTTTGTGATGCACTGTATATGCACACATACATGCGTAGGCCTGTCGCAATAAACAATAAATCAGTTTATCGCGTGATAAATGAAAATTATTGACCTCATTTTAATTTATCGGTTTAATCGTTTCTTCTTGCCGTTTTCTCTTTCTTTTAATAATACTGGATGAAAAAAGGCTCACCTCCAGTGCTCTTCATTTCCTTTCTCATTTCCTTAGCGTAAGGGAGGAGTGAACTATTGCATCATGTAGTCAGATATGCCCATCTTCTCTATCTAAATTTAATGATTATTGAAGGGCAATATAGTGTACTCTTTTGGTTGAATGTAGTTTTTATTTCCACTTTGGTTTTATATTGTGTTTAGTTTTTATTCAAGTGCATTTTTTGTTAACGGAGACTGAGAGTCCATTTTATTCTTGTTTTTGGTTGTTTTATTTTGTTTACCTGTTCCAGTGTTAAGTGTTCTTTTGAAAATAAACTATTTTTGGCAGGATGTGCTTGCATTATTATGTCATTACCGTTACATCAGTTTAAAATGGTCTTCAAACGATATTATCATTTATCGCAATAATTTTTGAGACAATCACTCAGTAAAATTTGTTATTGTGACAGGCCTAAGTTTTATATATTTTTCTTTAGGCTAGAAATGCACCACAAACCTATGATATAAACTAAAACTTTCCATAAGAAGGAAAGTAGTAAAAAAAAAACAAAAAAAAAACAAAAAAAAACATCCAAACTATCTGGACTATTTCTGAGTTATCACATTATTCAATCAATTTTTCGTACCAAAGAGTTAAGAATAAACACGTTTTCATTGAGGCTCTTTAATGTATGCATATTTGAAATTTAAAATTGACATTTGTGACTGTATTCAAAATAGACCAGCAAATATTGCAGTAAGCATATTGTGAGGGAACGCAAAAGTTTTGCGCGGTAACACAAAAAAAAAAAAAAATAAATTCCCCATACCATCTAAAGGGCTCTGTAAGCAGCAGCTTGTAAATCAAGATATATTTGTGTTTGCATTACATATGCAATGTGAATCTTGTTTTGTGCATTTGTGGATTTTGTCCTGTGCATTTGTGAATTTTGAAACTGTTTTAGCTCTATTTTATGAAGCTAAATACATTGGAACTAATATATTTAGGTCCAATAATCATTGGACCTAAATAATTATTTAGCTCCAAATTAATTATTTCAACTAAATATGTAGTTCAGAAATAACCAAGTGGAAAACCATCATAATTAACAGGAATAAAGACTGGAAAAACAAGTGTAAATAATCAACATGTCGTTTAGTGATAAAATTCCTAAAATAAGTGGACTTTTTAGTAATATTCTAAATTAAATGGATGTGTATTTTATGAGAAATCATTTTATGATAAGTTTAAAAAAATGCCACACTTTTGGTTACATTTATTGTCCTTTTTATTGCACATTTATGTAAATGAATAATACGGTTTATGTGGTAAAATATTGTTTATTTAATTGACTCTACAGCTCACTGTCCTTTTCTGTTCCTAAACGGTAATTGTTCAGGAATATCGGTATATAATTCAATAAAAGCGCTCCCCTTTTTCACCTAAAGTAAGCTTAAGTAAAGCATTTTAAACGCAAATAGTTTCCTTTCATATGATAGCCTCACAGAAAATATTTCTTTAAAACAAAACAAAGCAGAACATTATAGCGAACATAATACTGCAAACATAACTTATCCCATAGTTCAATGTTGGCTGATTACA
Source organism: Poecilia formosa (assembly GCF_000485575.1). Classification (NCBI taxonomy): domain Eukaryota; kingdom Metazoa; phylum Chordata; class Actinopteri; order Cyprinodontiformes; family Poeciliidae; genus Poecilia; species Poecilia formosa. Next base: position 508,287 of record NW_006800319.1, on the reverse strand, counting down.
TCATACAGATACATACAGACTCTTTGCTGTGCATCAAGAGAAGTTAACAAAACAATATTCAATGAAATTTTTCACTCATGATGTAAAACTCTGCAGAAATGTCCATGAAAACACATCAAGCATCCTTGCAAAATTAAAACGTACCGCACCAGTGGTTGTAGCAGAAAAACTGGTGAAAAAAAATAAGTCTACATTCATGCTGTAGAGGCATGTGTGGCTTTGGCAACATAAAGAGGCTGAGATCATTTAAACTTTGTCTTTGTCTGAATCTAAGGCACCTTGATTGATTTCCTGATGTGTTCACACAGTTACCACCTTTAATTTTACCATTTCAAGCAAAGTGAATGGGGAAGGAGGGTGGTGGGTGATGAACCAAAATGGATTTATCAATTTAAAAAAAGCCACCTGGACATAATTCCCTTTATATTTGTGATCAGAACTGAAAGACACAGCGTTCATATTCTCCTCAAAACGTTTCGCTTGTTTATAAAAATCTAAAACTTAGTTATGGCATCGACTGAAAACAGCAGAAATAGAATCATTACAAAAACAAAATTTAAGTATCAAAATCAATGAAGCCTTCTAGGAACAGTATGGTTGTAAATGTTAAAAAATTAATTATAATAATAATAATAATTTCCCCCAGAGCATAAATGTGCAACGATATAAAGAGATTTCAGGTCACCATTTCTCTACTATAGAGGCACATGGTGTGAACTCCACTATGCTTTTATTTGAATTCCTGGAGCCCTGCCCCCTTGTGGTCCTCACATGAGGACTTCTGGTCAACTGAGAAAGAGAGAGATGAGAACAGAGGAAGAGGTGGTAGGTCCAAGTGTTGTGGAGACAGCCATCTTTACTTCACCTGGGTATAGGGGGAAGGGGAGGAGCTCCTCGCTCTTTTTTACCAGAACCTGGAAAATACAGAATCAATTAACAGAATGTGTTTTTTAATATTACACAGAAAATGTTCTTCCACCAGATGGCACTGTGTCACAAATATGAAGACATTCATTTTTGAAAAGGTTTCATAGATTTAAAAAAATGAGACCATAATAATTCACTTCAACACTTTTTCCACATTTAATGTGACAAGACCTGCATTATTCATATTAAAAAGAAACATCTGTTTTAGGAAGAAAAAAAAATCCTGCATGAATAAATGTACAAACCCTTAAAGTAATATTTTGATTCCATGTCAGCAGTTGGTCTTTTTGAGTTCACACCTTCCATCAGTTGTAGTGGGATTGGAACAAAGTGGAAGCAATTTGGAGTGACCATAAAGTGGCAATTTGTAAAATCAGTGAGAGGACAACACATGTTGAGAAATGTTGAGCAGAAATCACCAAATCTCTGCACTAAAGACTGTTTTCAAAAACAAGTAAAAAGGTTACATGTGTTTCTGCTGCTATGAAACTAAAGAATCCAAAAAGTGTTGCTGTTAAAAACAAATACTATTTTGTACCTAACATTTCTCAAAAATGTATGTGAAAACATACAAAGATATTTTGGACAATGAGAACAGTTTTGATTTTGAGTTTCCGGTCATATTTGTCTGGAAGTACCTCTTCTATGAACATGATCTCTATTTAGTTAGCTATGGTGTACCTCAAGGTAAAATGTTGGGAACCTTTTGTTTTCACTGTCTACGTTACCCCTGGGGTCAATTTTTGCACACTATAACTTCTTTTCAATGCTTTGCAGATAATTTGCGGATTTATCTGCCCTTAAAAACAGGGAAAGACTTGGGCTTTTAGCTCACTGTCTTGAAGATGTTTAATAGTGAATGTCTATAATATTTTTTTATCTAAATGAAAACAAAACAGACATCATCATCATTAAGTAAGATAATTAAAGTGCATTGGGTCCTTTATTGTCTTATTGCAAAAGAAATGTTTGGAACAGTCTGAAATTCGACATTATAAATTTGACATGTGACCAAGTGTTCAAATACTTTGTGAAAAACAAAAACAAAAAATATATTTTTCACGTTGTGTTGGTCACCTTTGCTCTCCGTCTTAGAGATCTTACTGGGGTAGGTTTTCTGCGAAGGCACATAGGGGTCGGGTGGAGGAAGGTCCGAAATGGGGTGAAAGGTGAACCTGTACTCAAAGTCATCTGTTGAAGGAAAGAAAACAGGGAAATGATCGCAATTAGACTGAATGATCTGACATGACACAAAACAAATGAAGCTGAACCAGTTTGTGTAAAGGTGTTGTGAATGGAATCAAGAACTCTCTGCTATTTTAGGCAAAACCTTTTTTGTCCCCATTGCCTTCCAAAATGAAGCCACCTCTGTGGTTGATTGACAAAAGACAATTGAATTGGAGGTCAGGGGGTTTTCTGCCTTACATGAAGCATGTGGTAAAAAAACAACAATGAGGGCAACAGGAATCAGTCTGAAAAATGCTCTAATGGACTTTTTTAAATCAGGTTCTCATAACGTGTACAGTGTCTTACAAAAGTATTCATGCCCTAAGGGTTCTGCTCACATTTTCTTACGGTTCAGCAACTAACCCTCTTCTGTCTTACCAGGACTTTAAATGAAATACCAACTCAAAGTAGCTTGTAATTGTGAAATGGACGTATGCATGCTTTTTAAGGTTTTTTGGTAAATAATCAAGAAAAAGGTATTGTGCATTGGATTTGTGACATAATATGAAGAGATTCTTGTGGTATCAGGAGCATTACACTGGAGTTATTCAACTTTGCTCTTTTAATTTTTCAGTCTTTCTCCTAACTAAAGACTGAAAACCTGTCAGTGTCTGTAACACTGACAGGTGTTTACACACCTGTCAGTGACTGTAACACTGACAGGTGTTACAGTCACTGTAACACCTGTTACAGTGTTTACAGACCTTGCATTTGGTTGTGGTGAGAGTTTTGGAAGCCGTTCCCCATCGGTGGTGGAGGTGGTAGTCCCCCAACGGGCCTGTCTGGTGGCAGGGGGGGCCTACCGCCAGGGCCGCCACGAGGAGGCTCCGGGCCCGGCCGACTGATGGGCGGGGCAGCTTGGGTTGCTCTTAGGCTGCCTCCACCCATGCTGCGACCTGAAGGAGGTGGTGGAGGAAGAGGACCTTTGGATGGAGAATGAATTTTATTCATTAAACATTAACAACAATTTTCTACAATATTTCTTATCTATTGTTTGAAAAGAAGTGATCTATTATTTATGTAACCAAGTGACGACTGGTGGGTTACCTGTGCGTGGTGAAGACTGGTTTCTTCCAACAGATGGCGGTCTCTCGTTTGGAGGAGGAGGGAGGGGTCCTGATCGACCAGAAGGGGGTGCTGGAGTGTGGCTGTAGGAGATTAAAAAGAAAAAAAGCATCCATTTTGATAATTTTTTCTTCGTGGAGCAGTATTATGCGTTTCCAGGCATACAGTGACAAGAAGTAACTATGCTACCTTGAGTTTTTACAAAAATGCTGTATTTATCAAATATGACTTAAAAGAAATTTGACTTAATATTTAATACCTTGAAATTGGGTTTCTGTGTCTTTATTAACTCCTGCTCTTTCTGAAGTGCCGCCTTCAGGAAATCATCCCAACATGGCTCCTCTATTAAACCTTTAACGTTTTTACCAGCATTGCTCTAAGAAGTAACTCAGCAGTTCCAGCAGGTGTCCGTTTATTGCAGCTGGCTAGTCTGAAGGGTAACACTTTATTTGAAGGGGGGTGAATAAGACTGTCATGACACTTTCATAAACATGACATAACACCTGTCATGAACATGAATAAGCCTTCATGAATATTTATGACTGTTGTCATAAAGCGTCATTCGGTAAATTATGACACTTTTAATACAAAGTTGACATTATTCAAAATGTCTTTGTTTTGACAACTTGACATTAACCAAGAAATCATTACTGTTTAAACTTTATCTTTAATAACATAAAGTTACCTAATTTTTAAAGTGCAATCTTTTGTTACTTTTATAACAAATTTATATCAGTAATGATTTCTTGGTTAAAATTTAATTTACATGATACTGCCCCTTAAATACGAAACAAGCAAAAGTCTTTTGAATTTCTGGGATTATGACTTACACATCCAATTTTTACAAGAAGTTTAACTACTTTGTTTAAATTATTGTATGCTTAGTTTATTGTTGAGAAGGTAAAGAAGGCTTTGATATCATTTGCAACTGTTTTAGAAATTTCTTTCTGCAAGTAATTTTGACCCTATTTGGCCCATGTAACAAAAAGTTGGACACAACTGTGCTGTAATAGGTTTTTTTAAAATCAAATTAAAAATACTTCATTAATCCCAAAAGGAAATTAAATGTTGTTATAATGCATTAATTAAAAAAATTCAAAGAGTTATTGTAGATGACTATGGCTGTAGGCAGGAAGGATCTCCAGTAGCTGTCTGTATTGCAGTTAGTCCGAAGAAGCCTCTGACTAAAGACACTTTGTTCTCCCAAGACACTCACGTGAAGAGGATGTTCAGGGTTGTCCATAATTTTTTGATCCTATGAAGAATCCTTCTTTGCATAATCATCTCCAGAGGTTCCACACTCGTCCCAGAAAAGAACCGGAACAGAACCAGCCTTTTTATCAGGCTGTTGAGCCTTTTTAGGTCCCTGGATCTGATGCTGCCACTCCAACATCTCTCTCCTCTATGCTCTTGCTCTCTATCCATAATGCCTCCTTTTCAACTCCTCTGTGATTTTATGGCTTCAGCTGTGGTACTATTTCAGCTTTTCCAAAGTTGATGAACAACATTGGAAAACAAATATTGTCCAAAAAAAAACAAGCCATTTTCCTCCAAAAAGACAGGAATGAATGTTTGAAAAAGACAAAAATCTCAATGAGAGTACCGAGCTGCTCCAATGTGCTGCCACCCTCAGCGGCGCAATTCTAGAATTGTTGATTTTTTTATTTTAATGGATGTTTGGAGCCAAAGTTGAACAATAAATTTAATTTGATGATCCAGTCCTAAGCATTTTCATCATCTATTTTCCCAAATCTTACCTGTTGAGTGAGCTGTTCCTCTGGGGCAGGCGGGGTGTGTTTTGGTCCTCTCCTCCTCCCTGGCCAGGCGGGATTGGAGGAGGGCCTGGTCGTCCTGGAGGCAGAGGGGGCACCCCGCTGCTGGCTGGGGAGCGACCCGTTGAGGAAGGCGAGGCAGAAGGTTTGGAGTTGACGGACGGGGGAGGAGGGGGCATGTCGCGGGGCATTGACGGTCGGTGACCTCCTACAGGAGCCGGCGGTGGCGGCGGCCGGTCGTCAGGAAGCGGAGGCCTCCCTCCTGGAGCTGGAGGTAACGGAGGTCGGCTGCTATTTGAAGGCGGAGGAGGGGGCGCGGAGAAGCTCGACCGAGGCCCACCGGAGGAGCCCCCTGGTGGGGGAGGGGGGGGAAGAGACCCATGCCTCCCTGGTGGAACACTGGGGGGCACGGGGGAGCTGGCGTGACTGGGCCTGGGTCCTCCGGGGAGTGACGGAGGAGAGGGCCCCCCACGAGACGGGAGGCTCTGGGGTGGCCTGGGGGTGTTGGGTACTGGAGGAGGCGGTCCACCTGGCGTGTCCTGTCTGGAAGAGAAATTAGGACGGCCCTTTGGGAGATCAGGGGCGCCGCCACGAGGCACAGCGGGGACGCCCGGCAGCTTAGGCGGACCGGATGGACTGCCACCGCCGCCAAAAGGGCTGGGTCCACCGGAACGGGAACCCGGAGGAAGAACGGGCCCACGACTGGGTCCCGAGTCTGGGAACGAAAATCAGAAACTGTTTTTGTCTTTAAACATAATGAGGACCTTTTTCTGTCACAGTTTTTGCTCTTCACATCTTTTCTTACCATTGTCTCGGTTTGCTGCAGACCTCAGTTTTGGCATTCCTCCTGCAAAGAGGCCTCCTAAACCAGCAGGAGACCCACCACCAAAACCCCCACCACTACCTCCACTTCCTCCTCCAACACCGCTTCCACCTCCTCCACTTCCTCCTTTGGGTTCTGAGAAGAAAGAAAACCTACCTTAATGCATGATAGTAGTGTTGTCTGTTTCTATAAGGTTCAAACTGGACATATGGGGTAAAATAAGTGCACTAAAAGCCAACATAGGGAAGCAGTTGGTCATTTGTGCCATGCCATTGGTGATACCTTTGGGCTTTTTCAAATAAAAAGAAAGACATACTGTTTTATGCATCATAAAAGGTTGCACAGGGCTTCCTCCAGAAAACCTGCTGTGCCCAGTGGTGGGAGTGTTGGGGCAGTCCACCGTGTTTTTGTGTTGAAAAGTGTTCAGAGTTACAAAAATGTAGAGACATCATAATTTGGAATTAAGAGTTTGAGGCCAACAGGCAGCAAAGAAGAATACAGGGTGCGCAGCCCCTCATGCCCGGTTCAATGCATCAACTAGAAACCTAGCTTCATCCATGGCTCCTGTTGCTATTAATGATGCATAAAAAACTAAAAAAAAAAATAATAAAAAAAAATCTATCTAAAACAAACTATGTTTAGTCTGGTGGCCCACCAAGCTTATGATGCACTGAGGGAAACTTGGTAGTGTTTGTCTAATTTCACTCCCAAGAACAGAAGCCAATGTCTTTTATCATGCAACAAAAAATGGCCACTTTTTACTTCATTGTCCTGAAGTCATTCTTAATGTGACATAAACTGCTTACTCAACACATTTTGCATGTTATTCATCTTTCTCCTGGTTTATTCAGTTTCTGAGTTTTTCCATTTAATCTAGGGCTGTGCCAATAAATCAACCCTCGTTTCCTTAATTTTGGGGGATCGGTGATCAGCCGATACTTACATGTGAAGCTGATCTTTTCCTCTGATTTTATCTACCTCAGCAAAGGTCTGAACATCAGCCACTGTACTCTTCTGCTTTGCAGTGAGAAGTTTGACTGGCTGACAGACCCACCAGGTAATGTCTGCACGCTTGTAGTTAACAATAGTCACCCCACTATTACCGACTCAAGAACTTTCTTACTATATTTAGCAACATTTCAGACAAAAAAAATTGGCATCTGCCAAAATCGGAATTGGCAGGTCAGGCTTTTTAACCAGACATTGGTGCAGCCCTATTTTATACTCTTGTTTCAGGAAATGATCTATTCTAAAATAACCAATCTAGACAGCTTACCGTAGCAAATCCCAGACTGCTCTCCATGCTGAGCTCAGACACAGACAGCTGATCAGAATGCTAACATTAAAGTTTATGACGTTCAAAGAAAAGTGCTAGGTTCATGAAGTAGAAGATTGTTTTCATTATTCTTTTCTCACATACAGTTGAGCACAAAATTAGCCATACCCTGGCATGTCTTGATTTGAAATTATTTTTATTCAACCAACAAGTTTGTTTTTGATAGGAAATTATATGATTGGCGTCTCAAAAAATGTTAAATGAGCATTCATTTCAAAAAAATTTTTAAAATTACATCTGTCTAAGATCATTTATGCACTTCTCAATATGATGAATGATTAAAATGGGTCTAGGAAATGCACAAGTTAAAAAAACAATCTTTGTGTTTCCATATAGAAATGCAAAGACTTTTTTTTTTTAACTTATTGAGCATCAGAATAAATAGTTTTTAATCTAGCAGACATGATGGAAATGAGTTGGTTTTTCCTTGGGATACAGCCATACATGTTGACGCCAATGAAATGCGCCGACTTACTGTCGAAAACGGGTCCACTGCGGTCATTTGTGACGGCTTTCTTTAGTCTGGTGCCTTTGCAAATGTCGGACAGAAGAGCGCCGCGTCCCTGCTGCTCCGTTCGGCTCAGAGTTGGCTTCTCTGTGTTGGCCTGAAACACAAACAACCCAAAAGATTCAAAGGAAGAAATGACTAAAGCTGCAGAAAAAAAAATATTTAGAAAAATCTAATTAAAATTAAATTCATATTGGCATTGTTAAACTAATGGGAGTGGACAGAAGCACAAAATCTTGAAAGAGCCAGTATCAAGAGTTTTCCAGGCACAGTTACATTTTATAGGATAATCCAGCAATTATATGTTGCTTTCAGTTATAAATTGCTATATGCATCAAATTGAACTTTGTGATTTAATACCCTATGATGGACTGGTGATCTTTCCAGGTGACCCCGCCCCTACCTGTTGACCTCTGGAGATATGCATCACTATCATTGTCTTCCATATAATTGTGTGGTAACACTTTATTTGAAGGGGGTGAATAAGACTGTCATGACACTGTCATAAACACCTGTCATGAACATGAATAAGCCTTCATGAATATTTATGACTGTTGTTATAAAGCGTCATTCGGTAAATTATGACACTTTTAATACACAGTTGACATTATTCAAAATATCTTTGTTATGACAACTTGACATTAACCAAAAAATCATTACTGATATAAATTTGTTATAAAAGTATTACTGATTGGACTTTAAAAATTAGGTAACTTTATGTTATTAAAGGTAAAGTTTAAACAGTAATGATTTATTGGTTAATGTCAAGTTGTCATAACAAAGACATTTTGAATAATGTCAACTTTGTATTAAAAGTGTTATAATTTACCGAATGACACTTTATGACAACAGTCAAAGTGAAGGCTTATTCATGTTCATGACAGGTGTTATGTCATGTTAATGACAGTGTTATGACAGTCTTATTCAACCCCCTTCAAATAAAGTGTTACCAATTGTGTCAAACATAATATAATAAGTTAATTAAAAATTTATATTTTCTAATTGATTTTATTCAATATTCCAATATTTTAAGAAACTGAACTTTGGATTTCTGTCCATCAGATATAATAATTCCAATTAATAGAAACCCAGAAGATACATCAGTGTGCATTTAAAATAAATCATACATGATTTCGAGTTAAATAAATAAACAGAACCAGACAGAAAAACAATCTCAATGTGTCATATTTTTACCGTTTTCACATCCAATCCTTGATATCGTCACCTTCATAAAATAATGGCCTTGCACATAAAAAAAAGTGTAATGGATAGTGAGCTATTTAAAATAAATTGTCTAAATTATTTACATTTGTAGACTATTTATTGTAAATTATTTAAAGTGAATTTTCTAAATTAAGGATGTTGCAGATTGTTTAATGATGTTTGTCTGTTTTGATGAGCACTGTTAGTGGTTTGTATTTTGTTTTGTTTAATTGTATTTGCACTTTGTAATGTCTGAGGTTCCTTTGTATGTACCTCACGGGATGCTGTAGCTAATGAGGGCAGGCCCTTTAAAAGCTAGCAAAATTATTGTACCAATGAATGACTTGAACAACTGTCAAAAGATGCTTAGTGTTCCCCAGTGAAAGCAGCGAGGTACGTTTTATTTTGTTGTTTGTGTTGTAAGTTTATGTTTTGTATTCTAATGTTTGTATATGTTTTAGTTTTCACGATGACTGAGGTGACTGATGATCCGCATCAAAGAAAATAAAAAACCTTGAAAATCATCCGTTGAGACTGCGCAAATTACTTCAAGTGCTGGGGAGCAGCTATACACCCAGCTTCAACATTGAAGCTTTAATTTTTTTTTAGAAAATATATTTTTTTAGGATACAGCTGTTAAGTCCCAATCCATACATTGATTCTGCCATAGACTAGGTTTGTCCACTAGATGTCTCTGCTGAGCATGACATCTGAGAGGAACAGAGAAACTTACCAGAGCCAGAGTGGGAGGCGGTGGCGGCCCTGGGGGTGGAGGGGGAGGCGGGGCCGGCATCTTCTGCTCTTAGCTGGTCTCTATCTGTGTTGGATTCCTCAACCTGTCACAGAACATGCACATCGTCACCAAATGCTGCATTCAAATCACCACCAAGTTCAATTTTAAGGCGATCAAACTAGAGTTAAATCTAGAGTTAAATCCATCTGATTAAAGAGGAGAGAGACACCTACTTCCAAGGTGCAGAAAAATGTGAAAACATCTGATAGAACAGAGGAAATCTCTTCAGACTCCACAGAATATCAGTCAGCATTTAAACAGAAACTAACTTCATTACAATATGTGGAAGTTTCCGTTGTTTACTTCTCATTTTGCTCTCATGTTTAATGGTAATGATGCATGTTTTTTTTCCCTGTTAATCCACCAAATCAACAAATACACTGAAGGAGTTCTTCATAAACTTAACATGTTCATTAAAGTCCTAAAAATTTGGAGAATTAGCTTTGGATTTATCTATAAATTTTATAATAATCAGCCTGGTGAAAAAAAGCAAAACACGTTCAAAAGATTGAAAAGTAAAGTGTGAATGAAGTGTGAGTGAGAACGCACATCAAGGTTTTAAAACCACTACAATGTTCCATCATACGGTTCCTCAGGTTACAATAATTTGAATGAAATGCCCGAGAAAACAATTATGTGAGCAGACTATATTACTGAGAGAAGACAGTCTTTTGTTTGTTGAACACTGAACAGCTGTTGGTTGAAAAATGGCTGCAACTGTCAGTCACTAACATGAAAGAGAACTGAAGCCATTTCAAATATTTCCACTCAACACTGATGGGCATTGTTGTTACGACGGAGTACTAGGGACAGGCTGAGAAAAAAATTTAATTATGAGAAAAAGGTCTGCTCATACTGCAATGAAGACAGAATAACATGAGAATAAACTCATAATATTACAAAAAAGAAGTCAGAATACAAGACAAAATTGTAAATGTACATGAATTTGCATGACAAAAAATAATATTACAAAAGTACATTTGTGAAAATCCAAGAAAACCCCCCCAATAATAATATGAAATATATTACTAGAATAAAGTCGTAATATAATGAGAATGAAGTTGTAATTTATAACTCCCACACGAAAAATAAAACGTAAAATGAGGAATGCTGAGCATCTTGAGAAGCTTTGCTCTCATTAAAACAAATTTTTCTAATTTTACAACTTCTGATAGTGTCTTTCATCTATTATGACTTTATTCTTGCAATTAAAAATAAATCTGTCTGACCCTAACACTTTTAAAGCTGCAGAAGGTGTTATATAAATATTGTATATAGAATTGTGAGCAAATCACTGAACCTACAACTTAAGCAGCTGTTATATGCATCAAAATTCATGTATCAGATCAACTTATTTACGGCAACTTCAGATCAAATCAACAGTTTTAAATTGTTTTATTATTTACAGATTTTTCTGTCATCATTTTATGGTTTATTACGGTGAAGTATGCAGATGTTTTTTTTGTTTTGTTTTTTTTTTTACTTTTACAGTGTTAATGTTCTGATTTGTCTGACCCATTAGCATGCCACGACTGTCATGAGACTGTCATTTAGCCACAGTCTTCAGTCACAGTGAATTTTCTGAAAGACTGACTGCTACTGGAGATTCTTCCTGCCCACAGCATCACCATCCACTATAACGATTCAAAAACACCAGGATGACAAATTAGACAATGTTTCATTTTCCTTTTGGTTAAACTTTTTTTTTCACCTGAATTGACCTGCTAGAATGGAGGAAACCTGCAAGTTCTTTGCAACATCTCAGAGTTCAAGCTTGAGAACAACTTTTCTGCAGTTGTCACGACAGTTGCTTTCAGTTCCTTAAATGATTTTTAGCAACACATTAGAGGAAATGTCTGACAGAATGTAAACGAACATTTACAGGGCTTGCTGACTGACAGGAGTCCTGACAGTGGAATAGGTTCTAGATTCCTGACAGTGGAACCTATTCCTGACAGTGGAACCTATATCACTGTCAGGAATAGGTTCCACTGTCAGGACTTCTGGAGATCCTTCCTGCCCACAGCAGTAGCAGTCAGCATTAAATTTATGTGACGTAGAAGCGTATTCGTTCAGCTTTTACCGTTTAATTTTAACCCTCCCACTGAAAAAACAAATGATAGAATTAATTCTCAGCTGGAAAACTGCTTGCAATGCAATTCTCTTGAGATGCTTCATTCTTAGTTTCTAGTAAATTTATGGAGAAACTGCAGAGAAAAGATGTGAGCAAAGACTTTACTCAGGTAAAGTGTAAGATGACATAGGGTAATCAATGCAAACGGTTTAAAGTGGAGCTAACACAATGTAATATTCTGTTCAAGTGAGCAGGAACTTAAAGGATAAGTTCCCTAAAACCTGGTTCTCTCTACTTGGTCTGTAAATATTCTCAGTCTAGTTTCTGACAAACAGCTCTGGACTTGGATTTAAGATGAACCAATTATGTCATATTAACAATAAACACATCATATTCCTAACAAAAACCACAAATGTTAAAGTTTTAACCCCCTGTCTTTTGTCACACTAACCAGAATTGTTTAAAATTAGTTTTTAAATGATGATTTCACCTGCGGTGGTCTGGCGACCCTGCCTCTCCTCCACTGACAGCTGGAGATGGGCACCAGCACCCCTCCTGATCCCAATGGGATGAGGGTGTAAGAAAATGGAGGGATGGATGGATGATGTTTTCATTAAATGAAGTTAAAGAGCAATTTAAACCAACTTGACTGTGTGAAACAGTAATTGTTCCCTAAAGCTACTGACTAGTTGTGTCACCGTTGCTGCAACAAGTCAAGCTCTGTGATAGCTGGAAACTAGTGTCTTATATTTTTGCCCGCTCTTCCTTGCAGAGCTGCGTTAGGGTGAATTGACGTCAGCCATTTTTATTCCGCTTTAATCCAACTCTAATTTGTCTAGAAAGTCTGCTTTGTTTGGGTACGTGTGAATGCAAATCAAACTCTGATGTGGATCAAAAGAAAAGAAAAAATGATCTGCCTAAAACTCTCGGTCTGGGTTTGGCTGAAGTGAACTCTGGTTCAGTTTGAATGCATATGTGAACACTAAGGGTACCAGAGACTGCTCCAGAAGCAGAAAGTGGAGTAAATACAACCAAAACAAACACTCTAAGCTAGCACTAGGGGGAGAAATGGCTCGTGGTATTTAGCCAAAAACAAAAGAGAAATCCTCCAACCGCCAAAATCTATGATTGCTTCTCAGTCCTGGAAGAGCCTGAGACCCTCACACTACGGCTGGTTGATGGGAACAAAAAAAACGTTCCAACAATAAGCTCTGGTATTTATTGCAACAAAAATAAAATTATATATGAAAATCTAGGCCAAAACCATAATAATTAATATTAATATAATTAATATTTTTTCTATGGTTGATAACCCTATATTTACCATTATAGTTATTTTATTACTCTTTTAACATCTTTAAAAAAATGACTGCACTGCTCATGATGCTGATCTGCTTCAGTAAAAATATCCCACAATCCTGTGCTACATCACTGTCACAATCACATGACCAAAAAAATCCCAGATGGCTACTCCCCCATCCCAATTCTACCTAGATTCTAAACTTCTAAATCAAACCTTTAGAATAGCGTTTCTCAACAGAGGCGTTCAGAGGACGGCAGGGGGCGCTGGCCCCAAAAAGGTTGAGAAACACTGCTTTAGAACTTACTTCTTAGACAGTTTGAAGAGAACAAAAGCAATTGAAAAAATAAAGTCTCTGACTTCAGCTTTTTATTTAATACCAAAAACAACAAAAATGAAGAAGTTAGCTATATAAGCACATGTTAGAGCTTAATGCATGCATCCATTTTCACACTTGAATCACCCTGTTCCACCAAACAAAAATACTCGCAACTCTGCTTCACACTTCAGACCATCCTCGAGGGGCCTCTTACTTCCTCTATGCAGCAACAAACAGGAAGTCACATCGCGCCTGCAGCACCGCAGCCATCCGGCTGCCAGGATAATGTTGATAGCTTCATTGCAGCGACACATCATTTTCCGATTCTTGCTCTTTGTTTTTTGCTTTTCCTGACACATTTTTCTTTAGCACTTTACTTTATTCCTTTTCCTACTCCATCTCTTTAACAAAATTGACACTTGGATGAAATGGAGATCTTATTTAACCATTTTACTCCCGTTTAATCTCACTTGCTCTTGCTCAGTTGGACCAACAAAACATTTCTGTTGCTGCTAAATTCCTGACAAACCCAGAGATTCAGAATTTCTTAAAGCAAAAGGAGAAAATAGAAGTTTTGGATGACAAAAATCTAACTTTAAATGTATTTTATGTGAGAGAAAAGATAAAGTAGAGCCCAACTGTAAAGCTCGACGGTGAACTTTGACCCCAGCCTCATGTCTGCTGTACGTAAACAAATGAGATTTTAGTGGTTGGAGATTTCTCTTTTGCCTTTTGCAAAAGCCCACAGCCATTTCTCCCACTAGATAGATTTGTGCTTGCTTTGGTTGCATTTACTCACAATACTCTGCACTATAGTACACTTCCTGCTTTTGGAACGATCTGTCCAATTTGCGTTTGCATCAACTTTCACTTCAAACTGAGGCTGAGGTCTGTAGACGTACCAGAATTTGCTTTTTTGGTCTTTATAAGATGTTGTTTAAGCATCCTCAATCAAACCAGACTTTCTCAGGAAACAAATTAGGACTGGATTAAAGTGGACTAAACAGGGCTGTTAATGTTCTTCATATTTCTGAGAAGTTTAAATTTAACATCAGAAGTCTCTGACTCCATGAACTCCAACTTCCTCCTAAGATGTCCTGGCCTTTTAGTTGTCAATTCAAATATTCAGTCACAATCTTATGCACATGTCTTTAAGCTTGGGTCTGAAATTAGATTATATTGTCTGTGTGTAGACAGGAGATTGCATTGGATGTCCATCCATCCATTTTCTGTACACTTTTGTCCCTAGCGGGGTCGGGAGGGGTGCTGGTGCTTATCCATTGAGACATTTTGGGCGAGAGGCGGGGTCACCCTGGACAGGTCACCAGTCCATCGCAGGGCAACACAGAGACAGACAGAACCCACACATGCACAGCCACAGGGAGAACATGCAAACTCCATGCAGAAAGACCCCAGGCCCTTCTTGCTGCAAGGCAACAGTGCTACCAACTGCAGCATTGTGCAGCTCATTGGATGTGCATCGGATGTGTTGAGAATAAATAATTCTGTGTTTTCCTCCATCTCTTGTAGCTATTTGCATGCTCGAATATACATGCACGCACACACACAGAGTACATGCCTGCAAACCTAAGGAGAAAAGAAATGACACATTGGGGAACACTCTCAAAGCTAAGGTTAAAGGAAATGACATACTAGGGAACACCCTCTTTAGGGTGCAGTTTAAAGAGAGGCCAATAAAGAGAACTAGCAACTGTTGTGACGTGCCATTTTGCTCTGCTAGAACATACAGATGGCATGAGCAATGGACCAGCTGTATTTTGGTATCATTAAATGGAATTCACGAATTCAACTCACTGACTCTTCTTCGATCTCATACATCAAAAACTTAGCTGGAGAAAGGATAATTCTCCTAACAGATGCTATTTTATAAAGTAAAGAAGATTGAATACAAACACCACACTTTTCCAGTTTTTCATATGGGTTAGGATTTGATGCTTACTTCATATTTAAATGTCTGGTCCATCATATAAAAGCCCAGCTACATGAATTGATGTTTGTGGTCATATGACAAGTTGAAATTTCTCTTTCAAATGCCTCATCAGGGTTTCCTGTTGTGTTTCATTAGCCTGGCTGGCTACCAGGCTTTACTGCCCCTCACCAGGCAAAGGGTTGTTTTTTATTTTAAACAGTTTTATTCACCAGTAGCAGTGACAGTGAAGACGGATTATGGTAGGTTTACAGTTGACGCATTGAACTGGGCATTACCTCCCCATTGGCCTCACACCATTATTTATGAACTATGATTGTTGCTTATGCTCCTCCAAATCTTCATAATTTTTTCATAAACATTTTTTAACATAAAAACACAGTGAACTGCACTACTACTGGGAAAGCTTGTTCAATCATCAAGAGGAAAAAACATGCTTTAACGCCACAAAATAAGCGTCATATGTACACACAGAGCCAAGCTTAAAAATGTGTGCATCAGATTATGACTGAATATTTGAATTTGAAACTAAAAGGCCAGGAGATCTAAGGAGGAAGTCAGAGTTTATGGAATCATACAGACTTCTGCTGTCAAATTTATACTTCTCAGAAATAATAGGAGCACTTGATTCTGATCAAGAACAACTTCACCAAGCATAAATTTGCGTTAGTCTGAAACCCTACAATATATGACATTTAGATTATTGTTTAAGACCAGAGATACAAAATACATACAGTCACACTTCACATACTGTAAACCAAGGCTCTAAAAAACTAAAAAATACACTCAACTTATCAAGCAGCACATCAAAGGTTCCCTTGTATGGTTACAAATACGAAGTGACAATCTGTGATGCTCATGCAAATGAAAAGCAGAAGAGTAATCTGCACAAATGAAACACATTGATGAAGAGATAATATGTGGTATAATTGGGCAAAATGTGAAAAAAAAAAAACATTTAGCCAGCATGATGGCGCATGGCAAATGGCTTGCTTCTTAACTTTAATCAAGAAATCTTGAGTTTTCCATGCATGTATTCTAACAAGCCATAAGCAAATCACAACACAATTTCCTCTGCAAGCACCTCACCTCTTCAACTCTCATAGAAATCCGT
Organism: Poecilia formosa; assembly: GCF_000485575.1. Taxonomy (NCBI): domain Eukaryota; kingdom Metazoa; phylum Chordata; class Actinopteri; order Cyprinodontiformes; family Poeciliidae; genus Poecilia; species Poecilia formosa. The sequence continues at coordinate 491,878 of NW_006800319.1, read as the reverse complement.
TATATTTCAGAGACTCTGAAGCAGCGTCTGAAAGTGAGGCCTTTGAGAAGTGACAAGTTTCCCCCAGTGCACCTTGGTCTAGAGTTTTGGAAATTGAATGACTTTTTTCTCTTGGTCAAATAGAAGGATAAAAAATATCAACAAAAATGTGATTTATTTTGTGGAATGGGTTTGTCCTAGATTGTGGTGAAACAATTATAGATGGATTTAGGATTTTCTCTGCTGGTTTATGAATGATGGTTTTGAAACCTCAGCTAACATTCTGCTGTTTCAACACCAACTTTACAAAAATGCATAATTTTCTAATCCATTATCTTTTAAGTCATGATACCGACCAGATGCAAGTACCATAAGTGACACCATAATGCCTCAGCAGAGGTGCAATGCTTGCAGTTTTTTTAATACCGAAATGGAATTAGACTTCTGTAAAATTTGGACCATTTGACAGATTCTGAGTTTCACAGATTTTCTTTAAAAATTACAGCTGACAGCATTAAATTAAAATAAAAGAAATAAAATTTTACTGTTCACAATGAAGGTATTAATAGATCTAAAAATAATTGCAAAAAAAGTAATTTATTCATTTCAGATGGATCTAGTTAGACACAACATTTTTCTCCCAGAGCCAAATGATTTCCATTTTGCTAAATGCCAAAGCAGTCGCTTTAGACTTTCTCTATAAAAGTGAATTTTCTATATATAAAAAAAGTTGTTCAAATTTGAGAGTTGAAGGCTGAAAGCTCAAGCATTTTTCTGTTACTTCTGCTAACAGATGCTAGAACAATATTACTCTGTGTAGGTGGTGGTCGTGAACAGCAGTGACTTCCCACAAAAAACTAAAAAAGTTATATTCAATGTACCATCCAACTTTCTGAAAGAAAAACCATCTTACTGATAGAATAACAGTTATGTTTCAGTGTTTTCACTCTGGTAAATACAGCTGCTTTACTAATCACCAAACTAAAAGTTAGCACTTCCTGTAGCTTTGTGCCTAAAGAAAATTGAGCCAGTACTAGAAAATATTTATACTCCAGGCAAATTTTATTGTTTTTGTAGTTTAAAGGAATTGTTTGGAGTAAAATTAATTATGCCATGTAGAACTGCACAATACACTGCAGAAATACTATTATGACAATTACATTGTGTGTAAGGACTGTTGAGTGCAGTAACGTTTGATTTATATATTCCAAGTGCTATGAACTTGCATTTCTTATGATTATGTAATATTTTGTCAGAGTTTCAAACAAATAACTTAACCCAAAATGCTAAAGGTTACACAGTGATAACATGTCTGGTATCATCATCACAACATTTACACTTATTTTTGCCATTGTAAGATTCTTTAATATCATATTCAGTTCAGCTTATATCACACTTTACTTTGTTAGAATCCAAATAAATTCAGTGAGACATTTTGCAACTACAATAAAAGATTAATTTATCTTCAAGATTTACTTTACATACCATCACCAGAGGTGAGAATAAAAATATCTTCAGCTGTAATAACATTGCGCTGAAGTGTTCATATTTCTCTGTGGTTTCCTGTTCTGTGAGGGGAATAATATACTTATTATTTTTAAACTGAATAAAACTGGTCAGCATCAAAGAATGATGGAGACTTGAGGCCTTTCAGCCTGACTTTAATCTGCAGTAAAAATTAGCGTTACTATGACTCACTGGCTTTCATAGTTTTACTGCAGATACTGAGGGTGACATGTCAACTCATTTCCTGTAGCAGTCATGAAATGACGCATGAAACAGCAGCAGCTCGGACTCCGGATACCAGCGTGCTCTCAGGTGAGCAGGCCTGTGGCGGAAAGCTCCTCCCTGATTTTCCACGGCTAATGACTTGCCATTTATTCATTTTAAGCAGATATCTGGAAGTCAAAGAGCGGCTGCAATTTGCAGATGAACTCCGCAGCAGTTCTGAGCGAACGCAGAAACTTGCAGAATACAAAACAGGCCAGTGTGATGAAATGACCAAAGGAAATAAACCACTTTTCTTCTCTTTCTGAGATGCAGCCTAATGTTAGTAAAGCATGAACAATGGTTTCTCTGACAGAGAGGGAAGAGGAGAAGATGTGACTAGATTAAAGCCGGTGAATCCTTTGAAGAGACAGTCATGTGACACACACACACAAACATGCACGCACATACACACACACACCCACACACACACTGAATATGGTTAACATATGTTTCCATTTACAAGTGGCTATAATAAGACTTCCTTAGCCTTCCACTGAATCCCTTTTGCAAAACAACGCAGAGATTCATCCAAATATTAAATTAAGTTATTAAAGTTATTCACACAATGAAATAAGACTGCTGATGATAAAGTATAATCTAAATTAAAACCACAACTGACAGACCAAAGAAGTTTACTTTGTAACTTTGATTTTTCATACTGACCATATGAGAGTTTGTGTAATTTATGAAGTTAAACAGTGTAGAAATGTGGTCATCTAGAATACATTACATTTTTTCAGAAAAAAATTATTCCAATGTGGATAAGTTTCTTTGTCAATTTCAACCCCCAGTTTGTATCAGTTCACTGTCATTTTATTTCAGTCTACTTTCAATGTGTCCCTATAAATTTAACCATCAAGTAGCTATAAATAATGAATATATCTCATTAATTATAGAGACATGTGGTCATAAAATGGTCTCAAATTAATTTAATGTTTTTTGTGTGAAAAGTTTGTATTCCACTCTATTCTCATGTATCTTAATGCTTATCACAGTTTAAGCTTTATAAAGTAAAATATTACAGTTTTGACTCAAATCAAAACAAAACTAACAGTACCAGTACAGTGAATCCTCGCCTGTTTGAGGTTCAGTATTCACAAATTCATCTATTTGTGGAACCCTAAATTCTCCTATTTACACATTTTTAAGAGGTATTCCACTGTGACAGTATTTCATGTCCATAAAGTTTTTTATCAAATGAAAAAAAAAAAACAGAATGGCATAGCAAAGTATTAAAATGACCAACACATCTAGTCATGAAAATATTCACAGCTCTTCACTTTTTCCAACTTCTTTTACAGACATTTTCCAAGATGGATTAAATTCACAATTTACCTTAAAACTCTAACCAAAACACTCCATAAAGACAATGTAATTCCTTTTAGTTAAAAAAAATTACCAAGAAGTGACATGTACACCAGTATTCACAGTCTTTGCCTTGAAGCTCAAAGTTGAGCTCATGTGAGCTCATCATCCCTGAAATGTTTCTACTCATCAACTAAAGTCCACATACTAATTCGGGAGGATTTGGAAAGGCAGACATGTCTAGATAAAGTGTCAGTCTACAATCTGAGCAAAAACCAAATATGAAGTCAAAGGATCAATCTGGGGACTGGTAGAAAAAAAAACCAAACAAACAAAAAAAAACGTTTGCTGCTTTGAAAGTTCCGATGAGCAAAGTTGTCTTGATTATCTATGGAAACAGTTTGGAACCAGGACTAGAAGGAGCCAGTGAGGAGACCAACAACCTGATGGACACTGTCAGAACTCCAGCTTCGCTCTGTACAGACTTAGTTAGCCGTTTCTTAGTGAACGGCTCACCTGAAGTTACCTAAAGGAACCTGAAGAATGCTAAATCCATGAAAATTCTAATTCTCTGATCTGCTGAGACAAAGACATGAATGTTCAGCGTTTGTGGGTAGAGAAAACCAGGCATCTGGAAAAAAAACCTCTTACAGTGAAAAAGAAAATAGTTGGACCAACTTAATTGAATTGCTTTAATTGGTAAGCAATTCAAATAAGTTTATCCAACTTCATTTATTAAGTTGGTTTAACTTGACAAATTTAGGTCAGCCTTACTCAAATTACTTAGTTTACTTCAAACAAAAAAGTAAACTAATACAGGATCTTTATTAAAAAGGTTTGTTTTTTTTTTGGCTCAGGCAGCCTTTATCTGAGAATACAGGAGTTAGTCATCAGGCTGGAACTGAACTTCCCATGGGCATGTCGAGGACTAAGATCTCCTTATGCGATTTGTGCTCTACCCCTGTGCCACCACAGCACCTGTTTGGTACAGGATCTGTCCCTAGTGAAGCCTGCATCATGGCGTCAGTCATAGGATAGCAATGCAGCATTGAACTTAATTGTTTCAAGTAAAGTCAAAGTAAAAAGTTTCTTTAAATTAAAAATTTGTACCCTTTAAGTTAATTCAACACCAAAAAGTAAGTTGTCATAACTAAAGCAAAAGAATTAAGTGAGATTAATATAAATAAGTCCATAATATTAACTACAGCCCAAAAACACTTTTCAGAGTGTAAATTCTGACATGTTGCAATGGTTTGTCTTATCTGAATGACTCAAAGCCAAGAAGGGAAGCCAAGAAGGGAAAAAATTCAGGGCAACTCTGGGAATGTTCCTGTGTGGCCGAGCCAGAACCTATAATTGAATCCAATTGAACATCTCTGGAGAGATCTGAAAATGGCTGTGCATTGACCCAACCTGATGGAGCTTAAAATGGTCCAGCAAAGAGGAATGGACAAAAGATTTGTTGGCAGTTATTCAAGAAAACTCGAAGGCTGTTAGTGCTGCCAAGAGTGCATGACCAAAGTGTTGAGTAAAAACAGTGAGTACTTTTGCGCGTCATTTCTTCCATTATTTTTAGTCTCCAACATATTTTCAAATATTTTACAAAACACATATACACAGTATTCCTGTTGTCATGATTGGGTATTCTGTGTAAAGATTTGAGCATAAAAACAAATCTAACTTTTAGACAATTAGCTTGGAAACATTCTTAAATTAAAAAGTATGCTTTACTGTTGGAACTCTCTGTGGATTGATTCCTTTGTTTTTTTGGCAGCTTAATGCAACCAATACGATTTGCTGTCTTTTACTGCAGGATGCCGTTAGCATTGCTAAATTGACTTTGTACACACACAACGCTGCTCAACTAGGTGACAGGATGTAGGATTTTGGTGGATTTTTTAAAGGTGTACCAATGACGGAAAACCTCTTATCACGCTTCCTCCACAGATGCCTTCAAAGGCCAAAGACGAACCGATCCAAACCTCACACAGCCCTTCATTATAGTTCACTTCTACCAAACAGGCATGTTGGTGATCAAACAGAATGCTCAGACTGACTGTCAACTTGAATTCTGGGAAACTGTAGATGTAGATGCTCTGAATGCCGTCCAGGAACGTGATGAATGTGTCAGAGGCTGTGCAGAAACTGTGCTGAGTGGCTAAGCTAACATCCTGTGGTGTGTGTGTGAACTCACTCACACCTCAGTTTTACCATTCAGCAGTTGCTGTTACTTTAGTACTCGATCGAGAAGGGTAATGTTGAACAGTTTCTTATGCTAGGATGCAAAACCTACATAACTGACTGCCATGCAGCCAACAAAACACAGCAATAGATGTGAACTGTGTCCTTTTCTTTGCAGATAAGATTTTCTAGAAGCTTGTACTGAGTTAGACTCAACTGCAATGTCCTTATGAAGCAACAATGCGCTTATGCAAGAAGAGAACCAGATCTGAAAAGGGAACGAAAATCTATTGCACACATTAGAATTATAACTGAAAAAAACAAAAAAATACACTGAAAATATCAAGCTGTTAGGGGTAGCAGAAGTTCATTTCAATCTTGAAGGAAAATGTCAAAGTAAAATAAGTCAAAAGAACTCTCCAACGGGTATGGATACTGACTTGAATTGGACTGAATTTCTAGGATGCTTTTCTAGTCTTAGTTCCTTGGCCAGGAGGAAACTGGTATGAAACCCACAACTTTTGGGTTGGGTCATCCTGTTAGCTTTCAGAAGGACTGATTGCATCCGAGTTTGCAAATATACAAGCTTAGTAGAAAAGCAGATTACTGACTAATTACTTTGAATAAAGTAAAAGAGAAATTGTGATCAATTCTGATCTTAGGTGAAATTAAACATCAAGCTCAAATCAGATGATATATCGTCTTAAGTTCATGAGATATTAGCAAGGATTTTGGAATATCTAATGATCCCAAATTTTTTGTTTCTGTAAATAAATTAACAAATTACAAACTTTGTCTTAAATCTATAATTAGTTCAAAATATTCCAAAATAGTTTTTAAAAAACTACCAATTTCCAGTTTTATTTTGGCAAACTGGACCCTGCCGACAGATTTTTCTGTTTAATGTGACTTCAGATTCTTCACAAAAAAATCTAATTATTTGTTTTTCCCCCTTATCTAAAATATTTGAAAGAAAATCCAGTTCAGGAAGCACAAATAGCAAAGCTAGTTGAAATGTTATTGGCTGGTGTTTGTAAAGTAGCCAATCTAGTAGCACTATTAATTTTCCTTACCGCTGTTGAACCTTCAAGAGTGGAAATAAGAAAGAGTGTAGGCATTAGCTTGTAAAATAGTCTAGGGTTGTAAAATAGTCTAATTCTCTACTGTGAGAATTAATTCTTAAAGTATACTTTGGGTTTGAACTATTAAAATAGACAGTTATGTTTTTCAAAAGGATCTTTATCCACATACTTTACTCATTGACTGGAAGCAGTGGTCCATAATAGAGGCTCATAAATCTCAAGCTGTGTTGCCTGTTCAGCATAACATAGCATCCACACTTCAACTTTAATTAGTTCAAGTGTAACATTTTTAAGCTAGAGTCCAGATCCCTTAAAATCTTTGAATAGTCTTTTAGTTTAGCCACTACAGGAATTTACGAAATGCTTTCTATGCCAACTTTAGTACAGTTAGCGATTAGCAAAGAACATGTCAATTGTTGTCCACAGGCCTAACAAGAAACCTTTATCAGCCAACTGTGGCAACACAACATCCCAACTCAAGAACTACTTCAATTCTTCAAAATAAGAGTCTAAATTATCAGGACAATTAGATATGAAGTATAACACACACACATGCACATCTGGGAATCATAATATCTTATACTTCCTTCTGCAGATAAATTCATGTGCAGACAGTGACTGGATCCCATCCATCCATTTATCCATCCATCTTCTTCCATTCATTCGGGGTCGGGTTGCGGGGGTAACAGCCTAAGAAGGGAGGCCCAGACTTCCCTCTCCCTAGCAACTTGTTCCAGCTCCTCTGGGGGAATCCTATGGCGTTCCCAGGCCAGTCAAGAAATATAATCCCTCCAGCGTGTCCTGGGTCTTCCTAGGGGCCTCCTCCCAGTGGGACGTGCCTGGAACACCTCACCAGGGAGGCGTCCAGGAGGCATCCTAACCAGATGCCCAAGCCACTTCAACTGGCTTCTCTCAATGTAAAGGAGCAGCCTTGAACTCTTTGGCTGCACCTAGAAATTCTGTCCATGAAAGTAATGAACAGAATAGGTGATAAAGGGCAGCCTTGGTGGAGTCCAACTCTCACTGGAAACGAGCCCGACTTACTGCCAGCAATTGGGACCAGACTCTGACACTGGTCATACAGGGACCCAACAGTCTATATCAAAGGTACCTCATACTCCCGGAGTGACTGGATCCCTCTAGAAACATTGTGACATTTGAATTGGGAGATTGTGTTACACCTTACTGAGTTACTCTAATCCTTAAGCTTTTTAAAACAAATCTTCTTATGGGTGGTGTCCATTGTTGTATTTGGACATTTAAAATCAAGCATTGAACGGTTGCATCATGTGGACCCGTCATCCATTTACATCACATATCTCACTCCTCATTTCACTTCTTAAAATGACTCATAAAAGCAATTCTCAAATACAACCAGACATGCTGTCTATGGCGTATGTGCACTTAAATACAACTAGCCATTATGACACTAATAAAACAGCTAATTGTTCTGAAAGCTCTCAGAGGAAATGGCAGCCTGGCCTCTATTCCTTCTTTTGCACCAAGTATTATTGTTCAGCAGGGTAATCAAACAGCACTAAGTATCGCTTTAAAGCTTTATTTAGCAGAATTAAAGATAAAGAGTTGGAATGTTTTTCACTTGGTGAAAACATTTAAGTTAAACTGATTAATTTAGGACTGTGAGGACAATCTTTGCTGGTCGATATATGCTCCCAGAAGTTGAAATAAATGATAACATTGTCATTTAAAGAATTTTCAACCAATATAATGATACTAATAATGGCATATTTATGCAAGTACACGCTCTCACAGACCAAACATTGTTTTCTAAAAAGAATATTTAAAATTCTAAATGGAAAATATTTTACATCTCTGTAACCAAAATTGCAGTTCAAAAAATAATAATCATTCAGCTTAGACAGGGAAAATAATCATTCAGCTCAGACAGGCAGTTAGTGCAAGCTAACCATTTCGTACTGGATGTCAAATGTCTGCAGCATTTCCCAAAACGATGACTTTTCAACAAATTTAAAAGAGAAGCAACTCTTTAATGACTGATGTCCAAATGGAAATGATTATGCTCGTTTTAATTTATAATGCGATTAATTAATTTATTTCTTATTGTGACAGGCTTAGATGAACAGCAGACTAAAAAAAAGGTGAAATGTCACAGAAATCCAATTGATGAAGAGCGTGCTGAAGTGAAGAAAGTCACAGGGTTTGTGAAGAGAAAGTCACAGAGTTTGCTTTTATTTTTTGCGGAAAATACACCAAAATAAAAAAATGTAAATTTTGTTAAACTTCACTTGTTCCTGCTGAATGACTTCTGCAGGCCTGTCTTCTGGGAGTGCTTCTCTTAAATAGCTCCTTCTCACAGCGCAGAGATTTGGCTTTTAAATGAAAGCTCCATTATTAGACTGAAACTGAACCTGCAGTGCAAATTATGTCAACGCAACTCTCCAAGTACCAGACTGGAGCAAGAATGCTTGGTAACTCTGGGAATACAGACCTGAGCTCAGCTCTTCACACTACTGCAACACACAGTTGGGCACGAGTTACAAAAAAAAAATAAATAAATAAATAAAAAAAAAAAAAGTTGCCATGTTTGCAAGCTCGTTTTTGCATTTACAAATGACTGACCATGTGACAATGGAAGGAAATTAAGGTAACTTACTCAATCTGAGTCCATAGAAGAATAACCAGTATGTTCAGAAGACAGCAGAAGAAGCACCTCAGTTCATTCCACAGAAAAAGGCAAAAGGCGAACAGCAGCCATATGCAGCTGAAAATGGAAAGAGGCAAAAGTTAGCTGAATCCAACAAGTTTTAGAACGGCACTCAGAGTTGCAGAATTTCCTGATTCCTCTTTCTCTAATCTCACAGCATACACTTTGAAAGAACTGTCACTTCAGCAGCCACTTTATATATGCTGCGAACCACTTCCTCTTTTTCAGTTCCCTGCCTGTTGGAGGGGGAGGCGTGCTTACTAAGGACTGAAGATTAAAACAGGCGTATAGAAAAAAAACAACTAAAAAAAAACTAAAAAAGGGCCTGATGTAAAAACAGAACATACTTGATAAAAAAAGTAGAGAATAATTCAGTCAAAATTAATAATGTACATGGGAACCATTGTTGTTTTGTAGATACATCTGTAATTGAATTTTAAATGGAAATTGTAACTACAGTTTTGTAGATCTAGCTACAAATGCACAAAAAAATTGATGTTTCAAAATGAAACATACTTTAGGTGCCAAAAAAAGAAAACACATATCTGAAAGTGAGACACAGTTGTTATTAAACTAAAAGGTGGTGCATCATTGCTAAGGTGCATCTTAGCAAATTAAAATAACATTTATTACTTTAATCCAACTAATTAAGAGTTTTCTGCAACACTTTCCTTCCACTCAACTTTCTATTGATAAGCATGGACTCAATTCAATAAACAGCCAGCTTTCTTTAACATTAGGGTTTTCTGGATTAACCATCTACTGCACAACTGTTAAATCAGCACATTTTGGCATAACATTGCTGAAATACCAAACTATTTCCGTTGGTCTTTTGTAATATTTGAAATTAATTAAATAAATCTTAGGTTTTCAAGTAGTTGTAGAGCCTTATTAAAATTTACAGAAATAAAAACATGCTGAATGTAGCATTCAGCATGTTCTCTCTCTGTAAAATCCGATATATAAAATATATAGGACATAATGAGTCCAAGAAGTTTTATAATGCCTCATGTTTTCAACTCCTAAGATTTCATGCTCGTTTGTGCACTGTCAACCTGCACTGTCAACCATGAGTCTGCCTTTCTGAAAAGCTGGAGAAGCAACTCAATGAGAACCTTTTGGGAGCAGAATGTAGAATTAAGGGATAAATAGATTTTCTGTATTAAAGACTAACAACAAAATGTGGAAAAAAGTAATCTCCAATCTCCCAAACATTAAGTAAATGGGGCCAATGTATCAACAAGTCAACAAGAAATGTAGAAATGAATAAGGTAAAAACCTTTTTAGTTGTGTTGATTTGTTGTTTATCAGTTTAAAAACGTGTTTAAAATAACTTAGAGAAAGGACTGTGCAGTTATTCAGCATTCAGTTCCAGATCGATCTCCAAACAATCATGAAAACAATATACTCGCAAGAAATTATATTACTTCGTCATAGTCCACTTTGAAAGTAAGTTCTCATTTTGTCATATTGTAACAATTTTAATTTTAATTATTTTACTAGTATGTATAATTTATTTATGCAGTCATATTGTTTTTAGTTTTTTATTTTGGAGCCCATATCAGACATCCATCCATCCATTTTCTATACACGCTTGTCCCTAGTAGGGTTGGGAGGGTTGCTGGTGCCTATCTGCAGCTAACGTTCCAGGCGAGAGATGGGGTACACCCTGGACAGGTCGCCAGTGTGTCGCATGGCAACATATCAGACATGCAGCATGCAATTCTCACTATATAACTACAAGTTAGCTTGAGATGGCTATTACTCATGAAAGCATGTTCACACAAATCAATATAAAATGTATGTACTTTTGGAGGTGCACTGATAAAAAACCCCATTTAGCCCACTGGTATAGTTGCTATGTACTATACCCCTATTTTTTTTTCCCATCTGCACATGCACACAAAATAGTCACCACACTGTTACCAACTTGCCAACTTTGCTGCTAAAATTTGCAATTTTCAGACAAAAACGTCAATCTGTGCTCCTCAAAAAACAGACACGAAAACAAACAAGCACTTTAAATGTGTAACGGGCCACATTATTCATCAGTTTTTCTTTTTTATCCACATTTTGACATCTCAAAACATGTAAACATTTGCTTCAAATGTTCGAGAAAAAGCTCTTCAGATGATCCACAGCAGATCTTCAGTTACATTATGTCATTGTTTCTGCTCTGACCTTGTTGTCATCACCACTTCCCATTTTTTCCCTCTGAAATTCCCCCCACATTGACCATAAATGAGTTTGGTGCTTTGGTTGCCCTCTGTTGTCGAATACTTCACTGGTCCCAAGTCTGTCTGGATGCTCTGTATTTATCATTCTTTATTCCACCAGACAGAAAGAACAGGTTCTGTCTGAAAGTCAACGGCTTATACTCTATAATGCTGCTGGACATAAAAAGGGGAGCACAGCTCCATATCAGTCACTTCCTGTACTCTCAGTGTTACACTTCCTGCTTTGCAACATACAGTCCGAGGCAATCTGCCAAAACACTGTCGTCTTCATTTCAGTCCACTGCCTGCTGCTCCGTGTTAGCAGCCAATTCTAGCAACACTGAAGAGACACTTCGGCTTTCTCTGCCGCCCACAGCTGCTTTTCTTTACCAGAATCTGGTATTTGTTGAGGGAAAAAAATGCAGGAGCTGGTAATGTAGTTATAAAAAGACCAGTGTTCCCCACACTGCCACTGGCTAATGCACTCAGGAAAAACAACACCAGGCCTTCACAAAGATCCTTCTGACAATGTGTTTTTATCACGTGACTCTACAAAGGTTTTCAGAAACACTGCAGGTAGAGGAAGATGCAACTAAATGCTCCAATCTGGAATGGTTTTGTAACCAATTTGAACAGTGGAAGGCACGAAGATAAATTTACTGGACAAAGTGACTGACATTTGATCCAACATGATAAAACATCATGAGTCATGAAACAACTGGATCAGAGTCTGCAGGTGTAGACATTGCACAAAGCGTCCTTCACTACATGAGCTCTCATTTGAACTTTTTCTGAAATGCAGGGGTTTTTTTTCTCCTGTTTGCGTATTACATCATGCTGCAGTCAACTGCAGTATCAGCATTTCACACTGTCAATACAGTAAACCAAAATTCACATGCAAGTTATATTCGGCTGAAGAGTGACTTGAAAGAAATGATAAAATCCTTAATTTAAAATGAGCAGGGCTGATGGGTAACTGATCATTTTCTGAAACAATAACACATCCTGGTTTCACTGCACATATGAAGGAAGCACCAAAGGGACATTGTGGCAGATCAGAATCCCTTTCAATAAAGGTGCAGGACTCACTTTGCAACAGTACAGTGACTATAATTTGCTATGTACTATACCCCTTTGACATCTCAAGATATAAAGGGCATTACAATAATATCTATGATTATTATTAATCTAAGTGCTCTCCCTCATTGCCTAATGAACTGTGTCCACTTTGGGGTGAAACAGGCTCTCCATAGTATATCTACTAGTGTTATGTTGGAAAAAACAAAAACAAAAAAAATATTTTACAACAATCTTATTTTTCAGACAAAGACAAACATATATTAAAGCGTAGAGCTATGACAAAAATGGCATTTCCATGAAGAACAGTGGTGGACATACTTTGGCTAATTGACTAATGTGCTAGTAGCCAACCTGATTTTTCATTTAGCCCTTTTACCAACTTTGAAAACATGTCACGCACTTGGCATCCCCTAAACTGTTTTTCGGGATAAATTCTGAAGTGCTAATTTACTTGGCAGTTTTGTAAACGTTTGGTTGAATAAAGTTGTACATCTGTGTTGAAGTTTTTGTTTTCAACTTAAGAATTCTTCTAGTAGTTACGCAGACAATAGAGGAAAATGTCCAAACATAAGCTCAATATCTATGGGCAGGGGCACTGCCAGAAATCTTGGGCCCCATGACAAAAAATTAAATTGGGCCCCCCTGCGCAACTACTGTTACAGTTTCTTGAGTCCATCTCCATATTTGTTAATGTTGTCACAATGTTGTGACACTTTGCTATGCGACAGAGAATCTGTGAAAAAAAATTAATCTCCTCCACCTCCTCCCTGAACTACTATTGTTGGCTAAAGTAATGCGCCGTTATGACCAAAAACAACCAATCAGAACCAGGAGGACGGTCTTAGTGCTGTCAATCAACCTCATTCACTCACTCCTTAATGTGCTAATGGCAGAGAAACAACTTATCATTACAGGAAAACTGTTCATTTGCCGTCTTTAGTAGCTATGCTAACTAAACTGAGCATTCACAGTTTGAACCTGCACAGCTCTGTGCAATGCTAGTTGCAGCATAGCAGAGAAAGGGGGAGGGAGGATGAGCACCCACATGAGATTGTGATCGACAGCGCTAAAACCCGCCGTCTCCTACCTCTGATTGGTTGCTTCTAGATAGCACTGGGAGAAGGCAGAGGAAATATTTTTTTCACAAATTATCTCATCCCACACTGTCACAACACAATGACTGTTTCAACAAATATGTAAAAAAAAATATTTGTTTTATAAAAGTTATACTGCCTCTTTAATTTCACTTAAAAGAGGACAGGTCAGGAGAAACATGGCAACAGATATCTGAAATTTAAATGCAAGCTAAGGTAAAACTGTGTGGACTGGCTGCAGTCCAGACAGGAGGCTGTTTTTTTTATGATTTTATAAAGATTGTTTGAATTTCTGTCAGCAACAAATATAGTGTTTTTGTTGTGCAATTGTAAAAAGAGCAAAGACACAGAGAAATCCCTATAGATTCCCTGGAATGATGCCAACTAGCTTGTCATTGGATACAGTGTTGCTAATCTTTTTCACTGGGATGGGGGTAAGGAGTTTATGTTGGTATCGGGAATTAGAGCTGCTGCTGACTGACGCACCAGTTGTCAAATGTGGTAAAAGGTACAGGGACAAGTTAAATATATGAATATCTTGGCATTTATTTTCCTTAATTCATTAAATGCTATGGAGGCAAACAGTAGTCTGCAGCTAAGCTAAATATGCTGAGTGGTTGATAATCTCACACAGTCTACTCGCCTCTCGGAGAAAAACTGCGTTACAAATTCACACTCTTGTCTTTTTCTCTTCCTTACCCCTCTAATTTTTTGAAAACTTGACTTCATTATTTTTCTAAGCAGCATAGTAGCTTCCACAGTCGTTCTCTTCTTGTACTGACTGCTGCTGAAAAATCACCGTCAAGTGTGCCAAGCAGGAACGAACCATTTTCATGCAGTTCCAGGGGGTTGTTCAGTACAAATAAAGATGTGCGCTTTTTGGTCTGGGAGGGGTAACATTTAATTTTTACTACTAAAAAAAAAGAACAACAGTAATTGACAGGGCCCCGATTTTTTTTTTAATTTCCCGATTCACATTTTATGTGTGTTTTTTTGTAAATGGGTGATCAAGAAGGTAATCAGCCATACATGCAATTAAAGGCACTTTTTGCAAAGAAGGCTTTATTCCAAAAATATTGCTGCATATGAAGTGCTGTTAAATAAAGCTACATTACATGCATCCCAATTTCAAAAAAATTATAAAGTGTAAGGGAACAGAAATTGCACACAAGTTATTGCACAGTTAACATAATTGATATACTGTATGATCTACCACAATAGTAGTAGCACTAGCACCTAATCAGATCCGTTTAGTAATGAACTCATAAAATATAAACTAAATAAGTTGAGGACTTAATAAACTTAATGTAAACATAGCTGTTCTTGCTGTTGGAGTTCTTGTTGTGGACCCTGATGACACTTTTACCCTAAAGAGGGAAAATCTAAGCAAAAACTGAAAGAAAAGAAAATGACAAAAACTCTTGTAAACATGCCTAACTGCTTATCAAATAGGTAAACAGTGCATAACATTACTCCTTCCCTTAACAGTTTTGGGAATATTAAGAAGCCTTTGTGTTTCTCTTGTGTGTGAAGTAAAACTGAGTTTCAACACGCAACAGGTATGATACTCTTCCTCATTGAGTTACTTCTTTTTCCAAGTGTATTTGTTACTCCTTGCTGCAGTTTGTCTTTCAAAGTGCTGCTGTAAAACTCTGAACTTGTTTGCTCAAAGTTGAGAGTCATCAGAAGCTCACTTCTGATGAGCTCAACTGAGCCCCTATACCTGCAGTCACACCATTTGTTGAACATTCTGGAAAATATTCCAGAATGTCCAGCGGGATGCTCAGGATGTGGCTGATGATAGAGAGTGTGTTAGACAGGTCAGCTTCTTTAAAGAGAGTCACACCTATCTGGCAGCCACACATTTAGACCTCTATTCATCTTCAGCATCTTCTCTGAGCCTCTTCAGAATGGGTTTTGCTGTGGAGCATTCATCATAAAGTGCATCCATACTGACTTTATGGATAAGGTTGAGGATGGTGGTCACCCTCTCAATGTCAGTGAAGGTCAAGGTGCCATTGTGTAGAGAGAGAGAGGTTGCCGTGAGAACAGCCAGGTTTCTTCAAAAAAGTTGAACCACCAGAAGATAAATCTCCACTATGTCTCCATCTTCCTCAGTCGATTCCTCACTGAGCTGCAACATAGCACGATGAACAGTGGCGCCTTATAGGGGGGAAAGTTAGGACAATTCACTGACAAGGACCAAGGGCCCTTCACTGACAGGGGGTCCCCCACAAAAACATTAAAACATATTATAAAAAATATATAGACATACATATATACACACACATATGATACATACACACACACACATACAGTATANTTTTTTTAAGGATGACACAAAAAAAGTAAAATATTATACAGGACTTCCTTGCTTTGTCATTTTATTATCATTGTTTAACACTATTAGGCCTTTTCTGTCAGAATCAAAAAAGATTTCACAGTTTCAAATGGTTGTACTTACACTAATGCGTCTAAGACTTGATTTACCTGTTCTGCATCTTTGCCATCTTTTCAGTGTGTCACACAAAACTCTGTCGACTGTCTTTGCTGACACCCTTGATGTGTTGTATGCACGCCTTAAGCCCATGGTAAGCTGGCCTGAGAGGCATTGTTTACAAGCCACAATGCCTCCTCAGTTTTTGGAAACATTTGGAAAACGTGTAGCAATTATTGTTGACTGTTTTGAATTAGGCACAGAAAGACCCTCAAATTTAAAAGCACGTGCACAATCCTTCTCCCGGTACAAAGGAAGACACACTATGAAATACCTTATTGGTATAACACCACATGGGTCGATTTCTTTTATTTCTAAGGGATGGGGTGGACGTACTTCAGACAAACACATTACAGAAAACTGTGGCCTTCTCTCCAATTTATTACCTGGAGACATTGTGTTAGCAGACAGAGGCTTTGATATTAAGGACAGTGTAGGAATGATGTGTGCTGAGGTCAAAATGCCATCATTCACTAAAGGGAGATGTCAACTGGATGCTAAAGATGTCGAAGACTCGCGAGCTGTAGCTCACCTCAGAATTCATGTGGAAAGAGTGATTGTATTTGTTCCTCATGCAGCCAAACTGTTACACAGAACTATACCAATTAGGTTGCTGCTTACATGTGAGGGTGAAGAGGTGACACTTCTTGACAAGATTGTGTTTGTGTGCTGCTGCTTGGTGAACATGTGTTCTAGTGTGGTTGTGAAACCTAATGAAAATGAAACCTGTACATGTGAATATGAAACTCCAATGCTCCACTGATATTAATTAAAATGCAGATTGAAAAAAGATTTTCTGCATTTATTCTTTTGACATATTTGTATGGTTAGTACTGTTTTATGTAAAATGTAGATAGAAAAAAACAAATTTGTATTTGTTCCATTCATGATAGTGTTGAAATATTTGTACAGTTAGCACTGTTGTGTAAAATACATATAGTAAAAAAGAAATTTGTATTTGTTCCATTCATGATTTTCTATGGAAATATGTGTAGATTTGAATAATAACATGGAAGGGATTGTTTTCTCTCATTTCATAAATTGATCTGGTAAACATTGATAAGACTTTTGATTCAAGCACTTGAAGTTGCATGTAAACAGTTGATGAACTTCATCACAGTCCAAGTAAAATTTGAAAATATTTAATATAATATACATGAAGTAGATTAGATTTTTAGATAAACATTTTTTGATTAAATACTTATATAATCAGACATTTTGCGGTAAACAATATAAACAATATAACCAAATGAAAGAGCCCACATTTAAACATTCAACGTGTATTTAAAACATTTCAGAGTGAAAAATAATATGAAATAGTCACATTTTCAATATTAGTTTTATTGGACATTTTTCAGTGGACATGTAACATGTAAGTGAACATTACAGGTAACAAATGTGCCGATCATCAGAGAAAAATTGCTAGAGAAAAAAAGTGCAAATATTAGTCTAGCAGCATGATTTACATGCTTCTTGACAAGATTGTTAGACTATGTCTCCCTTGAAGCTGGAGTACAGGTGTGCTCTGAGAAATATCTACCAACAAGTTCTGGAAGGCAAATATTTTTAAAGAAGCTTTGTGCTTTTTGTAGACGTGGTTCCCAGAATTCCTGATCTGGAAAGACACGGACAACAGCCATGTCTTTCTGGGTCCACACAACAAGGTCACAGTGGTTTGATTTTGTCACAAAAATCTCAGTTTGTACCCGTGTATAGTATGGATGATGTTTCTTCAGGTGAAGTTCACTGCCAGACAGCTGAAGGCAAAAGTTTTTGTCGTTTGCATCCACTGCCTCCTGGATGCAGGATGCCCTGTATTTGTAAGGACACCATCTCCAGGCAGCCATTACCACAGCAGTCACATGTTGTGAGTCCATCAGGAGAACCTCCAAGTTCAGGGAAGTCAGTGTTTATGATGAAACCACACTTTTTTAACTTTTAGATTTTTGTGACAAGCTCTTAATTTAATGTAGGCCCTTTGTGCATCAACCTCATGATTCACACCCCATTTTGTTTGTACAGTAGACATGGTGTTGCCTGGGTTGCACACCTGTTTTACAACTGTAAGCGCTGGGCTTTCCAAACTGGTGGCAAATACAGCATGCATAGAGGATGCTGTAATTCGTCCAGCTCGACATTCATACCAGGCAGAACACTTGTGCTGCAGTCTTGTGTGCTTTTCAATAGCTTATGCCTGCTCATCAGTCACTATTGCAGCATTTTTGTATTTTTCACAGCACAGCAAAAGAGTTGACAAATCATGGGAGTGGATGTTTTTGTGGTACAGAGAGGCAAGTGACAGAGGTAACTTAACTGACTGCTCTTCTGTGTGTGTGAATAATGTGTAATACTTCTCCATTCCTGACAAACCAACAGCTTTGGCGTGCTCTAATAGTGTGTCAAGCAGACGACCCAAATCTTCCAGATTTGCAGGTGGGATTTTTCTTTTTTGCGGACGGCTTCTTCTGGCTGGTGTTGAGATTTCAGCAAGGATATTTTGGTCAAGTATCTTTTTTTGAGAAGCTGAAGTACTATAGTCAATTGTATGGCCAACTTCTGCGTGAATCTTCTTCAGATTGCCAGGTAATATCCAGTAGGCTGGCTCATCTGTAACAGTTTTTGTGCCTCGTATCCTCACTGTTGCTTCCACCTTAAAAAGTAGGGCACCTATATGGGTGCAGGTCTCTGCTACCCCTGCCATGCAAGTGCAATGTGCACACTCAACAGTGCCAGTGTTGCTCAGCATGACCCACGGTGTTAACGGTGGCTCAGAGNCCTCACTGAATCTGCATGAAATGATTCTTTCCTGCTTAGCACACTTGATGGTGACAATGTTCAGCAGCAGTGAGTACAAGACAAGAACGACTGTGGCAGTTACTATGCCGTAAAGAAAAATAATAAAGTCAAGGTTTCAAAAACATTTGAGAGATAAGGGAGAGAAAAAGACAAGAGTGTGAATTTGTAACACGGTTTTTCTCCAAGAGAGGTGAGTAGACTGTGTGAGATTATCAACCATTCAGCATAGACTAGACATAGACAGCATAGCATAGACAGCATAGACTCAGCGATAGACTACGATTTGCCTCCATAGCATTTAATGAATTAAGGAAAAGAAATACCAAGACATTCATATATTTAACTTGCCCCTGTACCTTTTACCACACTTAACAGATGAGTCAGTTAGCAGTAGCTAACTGACTCACCCCTTTAACCTTTAACCTTTAACCCCTGTCCCAGTGAAAAAGGTGAGCAACACTGTGTCCAATGACAAGCCAGTCAGCATCATTCCAGGGAGTCTTTAGGGATTTCTCTGCATCTTTGCTCTTTTCACAATTACTCAAGAAGAAGGTCGCGGATACAAGCGGCCGATATGGGTTTTCTCCGTAGGGTGTCTGGGCTCTGCCTTAGAGATAGGGTGAGAAGCTCGGTCATCTGGGAGGGACTCAGAGTTGAGCCGCTGCTCCTTCACGTTGAGAGGAGCCAGTTGAGGTGGCTCGGGCATCTGGTTAGGACGCCTCCCTGGTGAGGTGTTCCAGAGACATCCCACCAAGAGGAGGTCCCGGGGAAGACCCAGGACACGCTGGAGGAACCATGTTTCTCGGCTGGCCTGGGAACATCATGGGATTCTCCCGGAGGAGCTGGAACAAGTGGCTGGGGAGAGGGAAGTCTGGGCCTCCCTTCTTAAGCTGCTACCCCCACAACCTGAACCCAGATAAGCGAAAGAAAATGGATGGATGAACAATTAGTCAACAAAAACAATATATTTGTTGCTGACAGAAATTCAAAAACTCTTTATAAAATAATAAAAAAAAAAAAACCCTGTTACGTCCACTCTCGCATTTCAAAATATCCAAAAAACACAAAAATGCCAGAGCAGTCCAGGAGGAGGGTTTCGACTCGCTCAAAACAAATAAAGCACTCGCGGAGACTCTTTCCTGTTTCCAAAAGGTTTCTTTTACTTACAAACATAACAAAAAGTAATCTCCGAGTTGACTTCAACAAAAAACTTAATTTGCAGTACAAAATCATTTCACTCCTCACTCCTTCACCAAACAATCAGCTCAGCACCAACAGCTGTTTCTGCCTGTTAATCACTGCCCGAACCTGACTGACAAGGAGGAGGGTCTAAAAAGAACAATTAAATACATACATAATTAAATATACAAAATTGAGCTACCATTAATTTGTCATTAAATCTGTGGAAATTAATTTAGCAATGAATAAATTTATCTAATTCTTAATAGGCTCCAACAACCCCAAAAAACAGCCTCTTGTCTGGACTGGAGACGGTCCACACAGTTTTACCTTAACTTGCATTTAAATTACAGATATCAGTTACCACGTCCCTCCTGACCTGTCCTCTCCTAAGTGAAATTAAAGCTGCAGTGTGTAACTTTTATTAAAAAAAAATTGTATTTATTTTTTATGTTGTGAAAGTATGGCACAACATATCGTATTTTCCGCACTATATGGCGCACCTAAAAGCCTTCCATTTCCTCAAAAGCCGACAGTGCGCCTTATAATCTAGTGCGCCTTATATATGGACCAATATTGAGCCACAACAGGTCTAGCAACTACGGTAAGCAGCCGCCAACTTCATTTTCGCCCATAGGAGAAGAAGCACACGGTGCATGTTGGGATAGTTGTCAGAACGCTGGTTTGTAATCTATTAATAAAGTTTGACTGACCCATCTACCTACCGACCATCTACAATCAGGTCGTCTGCAGGTCATTTAGCACCACGTTCTCCACGAACATTCTGTGCGCGAACGGAGAAGGGTGACCATCGTCCAGCCACGCCCCGCCCCAGTCGCTGACGGCTCTCCTCGCCGACCGGAGTCGGACTGTTTTGTTGACATTCCGTTTAGTGCAGGTCCAGTGGATGCATAACTTAACTCCAGCCTCTACTGTAGCATCTATTCTATGCGCTTTATATTGCAGTGTGCCTTATATATGAAAAAAGTTTTAAAATAGGCCATTCATTGAAGGTGCGCCTTATAGTGCGGAAAATATGGTACTTTGTATGGCACAAAGTGTGACAAATTAATTTCCTCTGCCTTCTGCCAGTGCTATCTACAAACAACCAATCAAAGAAAGGATGTGGATTTTAGCACTGTCAATCACAATCTCATGTAGCTGCTCATCCTCCCTCCCCCTCGCTCTGCTGCAACTAGCATAACCTGTTGGGAATGCTCAGTTTCATTGGCA
Organism: Poecilia formosa; assembly: GCF_000485575.1. Taxonomy (NCBI): domain Eukaryota; kingdom Metazoa; phylum Chordata; class Actinopteri; order Cyprinodontiformes; family Poeciliidae; genus Poecilia; species Poecilia formosa. The sequence goes on along the minus strand of NW_006800319.1, from coordinate 470,780 downwards.
TAACTACCAATGACGGCAGATAAAGTTTTCCTGCAACAATAAGTCATTTCTACACCATTAACCCATTTAGCAGTGAGTGAATGAAGTTGATTGACAGCACCAAGACTGTCCGCCTGGTTCAGAATGGTTGTTTTTGGTCGGAACGTTGCATTACTTTAGCTAGCAATAATAGGTGGAAGGTGGAGGAGATTGATTTTTTTCACAGGTTATCTGTGAAAAAACACAGATATTTAACAAATATGGAAAAAAACATTTTTTGTTAAAGTTAAGTACTGCAGCTTGAATAAAATGCAAATGCATAGCATTTTTTGATAAGTATAGATTGTTTTATGTATATTTTGCATGTTGTCTATGACTGTTGCAAGTGGGGAGAGATCTTTCAGTAAGCTAAAGCTAAAAAAATTTAATCAACCCATTTGCTATATTGTATTGCATGTAAAATTCACGAGCAGTAAATATTGCGCTAGTATCAGTATTGGACCAAAGAAAGCAAGGCAGTTGCAAGCCTTTAAAATTGTGACGCTTTATATGCGTCAGATGGACTCAAGAAACTGTAACAGTAGTTGCACAAGGGAGGCCCAATTATTTTTTTTATTACTGATGAAGTAATACTTCACTGCAGTCCAGGATTGCAGCAGCTGGATGATGGCTGGATTTAGAAACAACCACCTGGTTGCGACATGTTGCAGAATTTCCTGGAACTCAACATCACAAAACTCTGAGTGACTTTCTTCTTCTGGCTGATGTGGAAAAGTAGCCATAGATTTTTAACACCACATTTTCCACATCTACAATGAGCTCATCAAGACCATGCTTCACTGTGTTGTGCACTATATGTGCATGACAGTTTCCTTGCAGAAGATTTTTTTTTTGCCTCTTTCTCAAGCTGGTGAAGATGGAGTTGTGAATTCCGTAATTGACATGGGTGTTGTCTGCACTGAAAGCTGTCAGTGATCAAGCAGTACACCAAATTTTTCAAGCAACTGCTCCATCAGTGCTGCAATCCTAGCAGCAGACTCATCTGGATTCTCTATGAAATCAAGCATTTTGCTGGTGATCCCACATTCTTAAGTGAAATAATGAATAGCAAGGGGAAACACCTTCCAGTTGCCTTTATTTGAGGCATCAGTCTGCACTGAAAAAGGGAATGGTTTATCCAAAGTGAGGGCCCTGGCAACATCCCCCACTGCCTTTTGAGCAAGGACATCTTTAACTATTGCCTGTGCCTTTGTTCTCTCGAAGGTTATTTTCTTAGTTTTTGAATCAGCTAGGCATTTTTGATTCAGTTTGTGTGAACAGTCAGCACTGTTGTAGCTCAGGTTATGCCTCGCTATGTGGTATACTTGCGTCAGCTCAGCTGCAGTAACGTAGAGTGAATGAGTGAGAGTAAAAATTATTTAAATACAGTCAGTGTAAATGCCCGTTCCATGTTTGTGTGCTGATTGTGGGTTGTTGCCTATGGTGCCCAGTTGGGGGCGCTGTGGTTTGGTTCACGTTGAATTGGTACCTTCATTTGAACCATGAAGTAGGAAGAGGAGGGTATTCTTTTTTCTTTTGACTCTGGACTGCGGCAGTCAGAACAGACTGTTAAAACCAGCGCAACACGGACTTTGTGGACTTCTGCAGCCCTTGTACAGCGGAGCGAGGTGCATGTTTGGAACTGTNTCAGGTGGGGTAAAAATGTCCAAATCATGTACCCAGTAGGGGTTGCACCAATTAGTCGACTAGTCGACTCATCGATTCTTTTCTCTGCACTGACTTTTTTCTGGGCCAGTCGACTAGTCGCAATTACATGACTAAGCAGATTTTTCCCAGAAAATGAAAGAAGGTGGACTAGGTGAGTTCGTCAGAAAGGTCAAATTGTATAAAAATGTAAATAATTTAATAATTACAAACTGTAAATTACAACAAAGGCTACCGCAATAGGGGCGTTGCGCGGCGCGGTGGTTAGCGCCGCGCCCCACAGAGACCTTAGCCCGCGGTAATCAGGAGCCCGACTCCCGTCCTCCGTTCGCTGGGCCCATGCCTCTCTCCGCTCTCTCTGCCCCCTTACAGTCAGATCGTTGTCAAATAAACTAGTGCCGAAAAAAATCCTGAAATAAATAAATAAATAAAAAAGACTACCGGAGTAATGTGTTACAACGCGTCATGATGTCAGGCTTCTTTATCCGTCCAACTGATCAGCGTCACCCTACGTATTGAAGCTTTTAACCTGGCAGCTTTACGCTCTTATAAAGATATGGTTTGACTACATCTGGAAACTAAGTCCAAGCTTCAACCTGAGGATCTGATAGAGGCGATCTGATAGAGGCTGATAGAGGCGATGATACAGTTTACTGCAAATAATTGCAGTAAACTGTAATAAACTTATACAGGTTCACATATGGCCAGACTTTTTATTGTAGTTTATCTGTAACAGGTTAATATCACAAATAACCAGCAGATCAGTAAACACTGTGTTGATGTGAAGTCAAGCAGAAAGGCCTGAACTTTTCACATTTTGGTGTTAGAAGGATTTTTAGCTGCAGATTCATGAAGCCATTAATCCCAACAAACCTGATAACTTTATCTGTTTTATTTGGTTTTATTTTTGCTGTTTCAGATCAACAAGAGACATTCAGGAAATATAATCATTTGTTCCCATGAAGCAGCTGCAACATCTGTTTGCATGAAATTCTTCCTAAATGAAGAAAAACATCAAATAACTTCAGGTTTGGACTGGAAGCAGCTCATTGGAACAAATAATGTAGCAAACAAAACAAAATAGATTATTTTTTAGATTTCTGACCAGAGGGTGAAGATGAAATAATACATTTATGTTGCTGCTAATTCTGCTTTTCTAGGATTTT
>NW_006800319.1:460013-465269 GCF_000485575.1 Poecilia formosa | reverse complement strand
GTTGCTTCCAACTTAAAAAGTAGGGCACCTATATGGGTGCAGGTCTCTGCTACCCCTGCCATGCAAGTGCAATGTGCACACTCAACAGTGCCAGTGTTGCTCAGCATGACCCACGGTGTTAACGGTGGCTCAGAGAGTCTCTGAGAGTGCATAACCTGCAAACACACAATTGAAATGAATGAACATATATACATACACACACACAATGTATACATGTGAACCTAGAGGTAGTTGTACCATCTATTATTCCAATCAACATTTTATTATTGAAGAATAACCATGACATTGTCATTTCAAAGAGATTATGAGTTAAAAACGAGAAGTGCCGATGTATCTCTAGCAGCTGCATATACTTCATACGTTATTTGCACTTTTTATAACTATTTTCTTTCATTGTATATGTGTAAATGACAGGTTAATTATCTGAGTCTTTCTATCTTGTTATTAGACGAGCTCAAAGGAATTAAAAATGCAGTGGAATTGCTGTAATTTAATTCAAACTTGGAACTTCGCAAATCAATTAGTACTTTAATAATAACGTGTTCACACTTTATAGTTCTCATACCAAGAAACATTCTGTTTGACTGTAAAATAATGTACTTTAAGAATGTACATAAAATTAAGGAGCTCAGAACTTACCTTTGTTCGAACCACAACATATTCGCAATCAGGTGGGGTAAAAATGTCCAAATCATGTACCCGGCCATTCGTAAACTGGACATGTGCCTCCATTGACTTATAATTCTTGAACTGATTCGCGGTGTAAGCACTGACACCACAGACCAGGTATGTGAATATGTCTGGGAATGTCAAATGAGGTAAATGATCAGGGTTTCTGCTCCAATTTTTTATCTCAAACGGGTCGTTATGTCCAATTTTCGCTATTTTTTCCATGTAGCGTTTCTTGGCTTCTGGGAGCAGCTTTTCGCGATATAGCCCACTTTGTTTAAAACTGCTTTTCAGCATTGTGGAAGAGGAGAATACAGCGCTAACACGACGAAAACGCCGGAAAAAATTTTTTCTGGTCTGTGGACCCCAAACATGGCGCCGAGCGACGAAAACGTCATATCCTGTGACGTCAACTCCAAAGCTCTATACTGCGGAGTTTTCGGAGTAGCGTAGCTACGCTAACGGGGCCCAGCGGCTCCAGGCTCAGCGGGCAGGTGGAGTGTGTTTACCCCGCTAACCACGGTCTGGGTAAGTCATCTTGTCGTATTCTGCTGCTTGATATCAGATCGTAGCGTCTCAAAGTGTAACATAAAGAGTTTAATGTGTTTGCATATATACTGTTTGATAGGTGTGTCAAAATATAATATTCCTCTCTGGAGAGTTCGATACTTCTGAAGATGTTAGTATCTTCTAAACATTGACTTCATCCAATACCAGTTACTAATATTTCCTTCCTCTGATCTTTTTGTAGTTTGTAAATTCATATTATTTGTGTGTGTGAAATATATTCTTCCCTTCGATTGGCTTCTTATGTGGAGTGTGAACTTTTTTTAAAATAATTTTTATTTTTTCATACAGGCGGCTCTTAGGAGAGGTTTCAGCTCCAGACTTGGATGCAGCTTCCCAGAATCTCCCAGTGATCCTCTTCTTCCTCCTGACATCGTTTTCCTCACTGTCTCATCTTTTATAAATTATAGAAATATTTTTTCATGATTCCCCAAACATTGGCTGAATGTCTGCTTGTATGTTATTGCAATAAATACATTTTTATGAAAATGTTTTGTCTCTGTTTATTTTGTAAGATTTGAGTTTAAAGCTCCGACTACATATAGGTTGATACAAATTAAATATTAAATAATTATTTTAATGTTTCTTACTTATAAATCCAGAGCTAAGAAATAATGAAAAGTATAAACTCAAAAGTTGTTCATTATGTTTAGTCAGTTGAGTCTAATAAGTTATAATAAATAGGACACGATGGAGGAACTATGTCTCTCGGCTGGCCTGGGAACGCCTTGGGGTTCCCCCGGAAGTGGCTGGGGAGAGGAAGTCTGGGCCTTCCTTCTTAAGCTTCTGCCCACATGACCCGACCCGGATAAGCGGAAGAAAATGGATGGATGGATAAATAGTCTCATTAAGGGGACAGAAATGTTCATTTCTAATTGGACATTCATACATCACTTATAAAAATGTGAAAAAATATTGTGAGGTGTTAAACCATAGAAGAGGATAAGGGGCCTGTAACATTTTTCTAACACCTACTGATGTACAAGATTGTTTTTTTTTGTTGTTGTTTTTTTTAGATTGAAGTCTGATTTCTGAGATTAAAGACAGAATGATGATTTTTTTTTCTTTCCCAAATCCTCTTCTGTAGGCAAACATTTATTTAGTTAAGCTTTTAATAATCTGGCAAATTATTTCAAACATTTCCTACCTTGTAGAAATCTATTTCCGCCAGAAATAGATTTCTATTTCTGGTATCTATTTCCAGGTATTTGCCTGAAATAGATACTATCTATTAGTATATTGTATACAAAATTTTTTGTTATATACCATATATGCAATATATTGTATATTTATGTTGGATAAATATACAATATTTATCCAAGATATTGTATATTTTGGATAACCTTTTTTGCATGCTTGTTCATGGCATACCGGATTATAATTGGTATGCTAATGCTATTCAGAAAGGAAAAACAAAGGGTTTGAATGACTGGCAGAATGTTCTAGTCGCGGTTTGAACATCTTTTTAAACCAGAGCAGATTAAAGGTTGGTAAAAAAAAAAATTGGACTAGCCCTTTAGATATTTACTGAAAACAGCATTTAGCAGTCATTAGCTTCATATAAAGTCGGAGTTAAAGGCTATCTGTGTGAAAGTATCATGATCAAATTAATTACATGACGCTTTGGACAAGTGTAGAAAAACAAAGTGTGCTGGGCAGAGCATAATGTGTATGTGTGATACCGCCCCTGTGTAAGCTGGACAGAGAGAACTTCCGGGTCAGATTGATTGTCAACAATGAAATAATGAAAAGCTAAATTGACGGCTCGTTTTTATTTTTGCAATTGCCGTTTTTCTAATTTTGCTTTAAAAACGAAAAAACAAAAAAACACATGCTTGTTTTGTTTTTGCAATTTTATGTTGAAACGAAAAAACCAAAGAACGAACCATACACGGATTCTACTGTACCCGTCGAAGCTCTCCGTTTCTTTTTTGAGTGCGAGGGACTGCTACAGTCATAACATCCAAACTGTTTAGTCACACTGATACAGAAATTTATAAAATGATCATTGAACTTTGAATTATTAATATTTTTTGACAAAAACATACACAGAAAGCTCTACAAGCAATTTAGGTCTACAAAATGTATATATAATTGAAAAAGTAAAAATTTTCTATTTAAAGTATTTCCCTGATTTTTGAGAACTAGGCAAAAACAGGTTTGAATTTAGAAAAAAAATCAAATGTTTTAAATCAAAATATATACTATTTTGATATATAGTATCAAAAAAAAAAATATATATATATATATATATATACATACATACATACATACATATATAGCCAATTCCTCGATTCACTCGAGGAATCGGCTGAAACGATTCCTCGAGTGATTCGAGTACCTCGATTATTAAAATTCCTCGAGGAAAATTTATCTGCCTCGAAGCCTCGTTAAATTATGTTTTATTATTTAGCACACCGTATTCCGGCCGGGTCGTTATTTGCGTTCCGCCGCGCTCTCACTTTCGCCTGTGTTGTTGACGAAAGCTAAGTGTTAGCAGCATAACATCCAGTTTTCAAGTTCGGCCTTGGAGGATTTTACTGATTCATGATAACGTCCAGGTTTTTGTCGTTTTTCGGGGGATCAATACACATCCTTAAAATGACGGGAGCAATGCTTGGAGTATGGCAGCTTTTCTCCTCCCTAAGCTGCTGGTTCAGAGCGAATGGCGGGATTATTTATACAGGTGAGCGGATAGACTGAACACTGGGCGGCTTTGCTTTAGATGCGTAGCTTTACTGAAAATACCGGGAAATAAATTTCAACAAATGGGTGGCGAAGAGCATTGTGACGTTACATGCCTGGGAGATGTGTTTCTGTGTGTGACGAATGCAGACCGTGTCAAATCCCGTTGCTAACACAAACGCTATAAATGACTGGGCAAGGTGAGAGTTCATCTATTAAACTGACAGCAGATGAATACATAAACCAAAAGCTGGAGAATAGACATTTTTTATAATAGTCTCGCTGCCTCTTTATTATTACATTGAATATAATTTCAGATTTTTGTATAACTTTTCTTCAGGTTAACTTAAAGTGAGCTATTATTGTTACAATTTTCTAAACTACAGAAAAGTAATTGTTAGGGAACCTCAAATGTGGAAAACTGGACTGATATTGATATGCGATAGTAATATTGTTGTTATGTTAGATTTACCAATGTTTTATTTTATCTTTTTTTTAATCCGATTACCCAATTAATTGTAAGAATATTCGATAGATTACTCGATTACTAAAATATTCGTTTACAACAGCCCTTAATAGTACCATAGAAGATTACCTTGGCTGTCAGACAACATTATGGTGCAAGTTCATAATTTTGTGTTTTGCCATAAAAATCAAGAAAATACCTTGAACCATTTTGTTAACACCATTAGGCAGACAGACGTTGATGTCCGATAGTTGACAAAACACACCTTTAGAGGTATGAAAAAAAAAAGAAATTCACAGTAGAAACCTCTCTGACCTTTGCTGACAAACATCGCTAGTCTCCATTTGTAATTCACATATTTATGCAATAATTTAAATAAAGTCTTCCTGTTTGAATTAGTTGGTACTGGCACATTATGGTTTCTGCAATATAAAAAATTATAATCAAATGAATATTCTTACAGGAAGTAATTCAAAAGACAAGTCTAATAAAGGGAAATTTAAATAAAATTAAAGGTTAAATAAATGTTTCACAAATCACAACACTTGCTTTTAGATATCTTATTTGTATTTGTTCCTTCAAAGGTCATGTATATTTACACTAATTCTACTGTATTTTAAGTTTATGATCATTCAGACTTATCCTAAACAATCAAACCACAATAGTCTAATAAATGCAAAATAAGAAACTTTATCATTAAAAACAATGTTCTGTACCATATCAATCTCCAGAGATGACTGTGGTATGAAGAACTGAGACACTGATGCCTGGGTCTTCTGAGCTGTTAAGTTTCTGCAGTGTTGCGCTCCTGAGCCATGCTGCCTTATATCAGTCAGTCCGCCGTGCGCTACTGAAAATACTCAGCGACA
>NW_006800319.1:448341-460003 GCF_000485575.1 Poecilia formosa | reverse complement strand
GTTTGAAAATTTGTTAACAGTTGTAAGTGTTGTTAAACTATACGATCACATCTAAAAAGAAAAAAAGAGAAATAAAAGAATTCTGAGGAGCGCTGGTGGAGCCTGTCGGACCACTTGGCTGCAGTCAATCACATTGTGAGGAGTTTTTCATCTTTTGTTGTGCTAGGTGACCAACAACATAATAAGAAGAGTTACATCTGTCTTCCCACTTACGTCTCCATCTTTGCAGACTTTTTCATTTCTAGGAAGGTGGTGGAGTGTCGAGTGTAGTTGTAGCGGACATTTTTAAAAGATGCGGGTGGGTCTGTCACTAGGAAACGATGACAGGTTGGAAGGTGTGGGGGCATAGACATAATATAATGAGTAGACCCCGCATTGGCTGCTCTGGCAGGAAATGCGGCGGCCATCTTGGAGCGGTCGTCCCTCCTATTTAGCTAAACCAAAACAGCAGAAAAAGCCTCAGCATCGCCAGATATTTTTGTTCAGATCGACAAACTATTGACGCGAGGTCTTGGGGGATAATGTTTCACAAGTAACATGGATATATTGCAGTTTATATTTTGTGAATAGAATATTACTAAACTGTATTTATATCCACCAGCAAAATACCAGCTAATATTAGCCATCGTGCTTGGTGTAATACCAGGGTTCAGTCCCCGCTATGAAGGCTAACTGAGATTTTGTAAATCTTAAAAAGTTTTAATTATTCCTCTTAAGAAAATAAATTTAAAATAAGCTAGATGTAAAAACTTAACCATATGTTCAATATTAGATAAAATTAATGGTGTTTCAAATAAGGAAATTCAGTTCAAATTATATCCATGGTTCAATTAGCGTAATCTCTTATGTAGGATAGTTCTATTGAAACGTATTACACTAAGTTGAATTAAAATAACTTGGCCTGTAGTTCTCTCTAATTTAGAACACAGCTATTTTCTCTGTGGACTGAGCAGGCATTCACAGGGGGTCGTGACTCTGTGTGTGAGTTTAACCTTTTGACCATTTTGATCAGATTTAACAGCTGGTGTAAAACAATCTGGTCCTGCCAACAGAGTAGAGCTTCCTCTTGGGACAGGGTCATAAAAACATCTGTCTTCATTCAAAAGAAAATAACACTTTTTTGATCTTAAAAAGAGGTTTTTATTGGAACATAGTCAACTAGATTTAAATGAATTTAGCTAAGGACACTCCCCTAATTTGAATACAGCAGAGAAGGGAAAACACACCCTCCCTTTAAAAGTATAGGACCCGGAATCTTAACTTCAGATCGCTCTGGGGTTTTGGCAGATTCAACCAGTGAGTTTACGTTAACTCTGGATTTTGCTGGGTTTCTTCTTTAAATTTGTTCCCTGGGAACCTTGCCTGCATCTCTCAATACGAATTTTAATTGGATTTATGTTTGTGTATTAGATAGCATTAGCTTACATCAGCTAGGAAATTTCAACTCATTTCCAGTGGACTAATAATTAATTTGGGTTAATTTGGTTTGATTTGTATCACTTATGAGCTACAACAAATTGCGTCCTGTACTGCTTCAATACTGAATGCAACATTTAATTGTCAAATATGGGACGATTCCATACGTTACGGGATGGGTGGCAATGCTAGATGAAAAAGAACATGTAAATTATGTCGAAATTAAATTGGTGCTCCACTGAAGTAGTCTTTCAAGTGGAGATATAATTTGAATTGTATGTAGTGCTTTAGTATTAGCTTCGCTAAATACCATGTTAGTGTAGCATTTTAGCCTTAGTGGAACAGATGTTTATGATTAGTGCTTGATTGGATTTGATTCTATTGATTCACTCCAGACATGTCCCAATCATTGTGTCAAGCAAATACACATTAACACTACAATAAATCTAGTGTTAATGTATGTTTACATTTATACATGGAAACATACATGCACGTAGGCCTGTCACAATAATCAATTAATCGCATGATAAATTAAAATTATCGACCCCATTGTTGACACTGGATGGAAAAAAGGCTCACCTCCAGTGCTCTCCACGGACCCCTCCCTTCCTCATTTCTTTAGCGTAAGGGAGGAGTGAACTATTGCATCATGTAGTCGGATATGCCCATCTTCTCTCTCTACATCTAATGATTATTGAAGGGCAATATAGTATACAGACTTGATAATCTGTACTCTTTTCGTTGAATGTAGTTTTTATTTCCACTTTGGTTTTATGTTGCATTTAGCTTTTATTCAAGTGCATTTTTGGTAACAGAGACTGAAAGTCCATTTTATTTTTGTTTTTAGTTGTTTTGTTTACCAGTACCAGTGTTAAGTGTTCTTTTGAAAATAAGCTGTTTATTTTTGGTAGGATGTACTTGCATTATGTCATTACCATTACATCAGTTTAAAATGGTCTTCAAACAATATTATCGTTTATTGCAATAATCGCTCAGCAAAATTTGTTATGATAGACATATATACACGCATACACATACAGAATTGAACATGCATAAAAAGAAACTCTTGTAAATAAATTTCTAACAATCAATACATCTACTTTACACAACAATATACATAACAAAAAAGTCCCATTTAACATATCTGAGAAGGGGTAGAAAGAAGTAATTTATTTAACCCTACACGTTCCCCAATACACCCTAAATACAAGAAACGTATATACACCTATAATTAGTACCTAAAATGATCTAGTATTGTTCCAATGCTAAATTTTATAGCTGAAAATTCACTTCCAGACATTCACATCCAACTCCATACCAATACTCATGTAGTCATTCACACTCCCATACATTGTGCTGCACTCTAACACCATAACCACCAAAGTCCAGTCTGCCCTCACCCAGCCCCCAAAATGACAGTTCAATTGCAGACACAGAGAGACCAGGAAAAGCTAAGGATTTCCAATCTGCATTGTGAACCATTCTGATGGCTTTTTTCTGGAGTGTACACAACAGTCTGAGCGAGGACTTGTTTGCATTTCCCAAACTTCCACACAATAATTCAAATATGGCAAAATAAGTGAACAATATACAGTATGTAGTGCTTTATTATTCAATAAATGTCTAGCTTTACTGAAGACTGCAATAGTTTGATACTTTGGCTTGAATATGTTGAAAGTGAGGTTTCCAGCTGATCTTGTGATCGATCATCACACCCAGAAACTTAGATTCATTAATTCATTAACACCTATATCAAAATATAGTTGAGCGGAAAGTTTTGATGAGTTTGGGGGGGTGGAAAAAAGGTCAATGAAAATCTTCCAGAGTGGTCAAAGTTTACCATAAATTTTGTCTAAAGCTTGTTTCTGTTAAGAAAATAAATTTAGAATATGCTAATTTTAAAACTTAACATGTCTTGATTGAAATAGCCTAATTATAGTTTTCAGATTAATAACTTATTCTTCCCTATTGACCTTTATTTTACCTGTAGTTACAGCAGATTGTTTGCTAAGATCTTTTTGAACTGCTCTTTGTCTGTGTGGGAAAACAATCAGGAGAGGTTCCAGCTTTTACACTGATCTGTGAAAAGCCGTAAAACAGCAGGAGTTCAGGCCAGTAGAGGAGAGTCTCTGCTTCCACTTTGTTTAGACAAAGGGGACAAATGGCCTTTGATCTTGGAAATAAATTGCAGGGAGTTTCTAACTTTAGAGAGGGACAGAGACAGCTCCTGGTTGGTTGAGCAAAGATATGCCTTATTTGAATAAATTAAAAGACAAGAATACACCTCCACTATAAAACTTTCTACACAGGAGTAACAAATCAGATTTGCTCTTGCAATTCTCCAAAGACGTCTTTGCTTTTCTTTCTCTTTCTTTCCTTCTTCTTTTCCATTTGTCTCAGGTAAATGAATGTATGTCTCTGTTGTTCTGCAGTTTCTGTTGTAATTTCATACGTTGTCTTCTATTGGATTAAACTCAAATTCTGTGACGTCAACACTCATTGTTTTCTGTGTGGTTTTACTTCGGCCCACCAGGAGAACCTGGGATCCGTGAGAAGAAGATAGAGCCAGAGACTTTACAAAATTTATTATAACCTAAAATCTTCTTCAACATTACCTGGCTGAAAATTTTTGGTTACCATTGCTTTGAAAAAAGATGACCATTTTTAAATAATTTGTGAGGCAGCAATTTGTGTTCACACTAGAAAAGAAACGGTAACAAACAAGGTACAAATCATTTTCCGACATTGGAACAAACCCAGAAGTTGGCATCTGATTAGCTGCTAATCAAATATGCTGTTTCACAATTTCATTGAATTTCAAGGTCAGAATCTAAAATACTTGGCCTGATTAAACCTGAACAGGATCATTCTACCATAAACAGAGATTCTATGAGAAAAAAAAATCAGAACTCATTGTTAGGACAATAGATTTAAGGGTTTCCCTCAGTGTATTATCAGCCTGGTGGGCTACCAGGCTTTACTTGCCCCCACCAGGCTAAGTATTGTTTGAGGGTTTTTTTATATTTACTTTTTCTAAGACCTTGTAGATTATGTTTAAGTATTGTCAATATCACTGATGTAATTATAAGGTGATATTTTCAAATTCCCTGTCAGTTTTAACATTTTTTTAACTCACAGCAGTAGTACACCCCACAGTAGATCACCATATCTCATCAGAAAACAGCAAGTTTTCTGGTAGAAATCCTGGATTTTATAAAACACTGATTTGTAAAACTTTTCTTCAGCCAATGAAAAAAAAACAATGTAGTTTTCCCACAAATATTGCTAAAATTTTCTCATGAACATGATTATATTCACTATTTGTTCTTCAACTAAATGTAGTATATCAGTAGCATCAAATGCTACTTAGGTTTACCAAGTAAACCTAAGTTTACTTGGTAAACCTTGCTAATTTAATAGTTTATAAATTAGCGATTTACAGTCTATGTCTGTGTACTCCAAAGCTTTGTAGAAACTAGTATGGTTGGGTGTGATGTCTGCCCAAAAATAAATAAAATCTAAAAACTTAAGTCCAAATCTTCCCAGAAATAATAAAAAGATAATTCTGTCCTCTATGATTTAGAAACAAGGTTTTGCACCCAACTTGCATTTTCAATTTATAAACAGTAAAGAGCTGTGAGTTTAGAGACATCAAATAAAGAACTTCTGCTTTAAAGCCTTGGATGTGCCATTTAGCCTTTGCCATTTTTGGTATTAATAGGCGAAAATAAAACAAAAAAAAAAAAAACAAACATGAAAACTGCAAGGGCAGATTTACACCATCAGCAAAGCTTGTCAGTTACATGTGCGGAATGTTATCTTCATTTGACTCTCATGTTTACACATCAGAGCATCTGCATAGACGAGATGTCCTCACATTCTGCCATGATTTAAATAGAGTGGCCTTTTACAAGCTTTGTGGATGTTGATCAGATACAAAAGAAAGTAGAATTTTAGGTCACAGTTGGTTTATAGCCAATTTTCAAGCATGGTCCGAACATTAAGGGAACAGTTTTCTGCTAAATCAACTGCAGAAACAATTGTCCAGCCTCATATTGGCCTTTACAAGAGGTCACATCTCGTCAACTCTTTGATCTTTACTTCACAAATTATCAAAGCAAAAATTATGCGCATTCATGGGAATTATTAAAGTAACTACAGTAGTAGGGATGCAACACAAAGATCGTCAGTGGGAATACAAACTCACAGCAGCTACAGAGAAGCTCAGCATGATTCAAGTTGGTGGAAGAGTCCTCTTGGTACCTGTCTTTCTAGCTCACTGTACGAAGCTTGAATTAGAATTTTTGGCCGGAATAGATGAGGAAGCTGCCCTGTCAACTCTATAACAGATAAGCTAACAGAATACGGTTGTAAATACAAGTTATTGAAGGAAACACAAAAAATACATTAATGCACATGGTCATGAGTGTCGCTGTAGGCTGGGCGGAGTGATGCAGAGCTCACATGTTCCATACAGGCAACTGAGCTCCACAACATAATTCGTTTCTACCACTACTGACACACACTGAGCAGCTATGAGAATATTTACAGACCACAAGCCAAAGTGTAATCCAAAATACTGATGGAGCTCATGTTGGATCTACTCTCCATATCGCAGTGAGAAGCTCTTAAAAGTTAAATTTAAATAAAACATAACTGAAACCGACACTCCCTTGTTGGGATGCCAACAAGTGCTGGGATCATCCCACTGTGACACACCAAGACCTTAAGCTGTTTTCACACCTAATAGTCTGGTAGACTTGGTTCAATTGGAGACAAAAATTATAACGTTTGTTACATTTTCAGCTGGTGTGGTTCACACTGCACCGTGTCAAATTAACCAAACCATTTAATAAACCTGTGGTGGCGCTGTACCAAGAGCCACTGAAGGAAAAGACACAAAAACCTCTGAAGACAACACTGAACCATACCTGTCAAGTTTTGGCTTGAGAATATGGGAAATGTCACCATCCGGTGCTACTGTTGGTGTGGGATGAAGAGACCAACATGAGAGTGGGGGGTTGGATGGAACTAGTGGCAGCACAATACGAGATATTTACAGGAAAATAATGATGGAGCATGGCAAGAAAGGAAGGTAAAAAAAAACAGTAGTTTCCCAGACAAAATGGGAGACTTGACAGGTACGCACTGAACACTTTTTTTTTCCCAGGAAATTTTAGCAAAAAGGGAATGGCATGAGATTTTAGCGGTTGTAATCTGTGGTCCACATGCATTCACATATGCATTTGTACCACACCAGAGTTCACGTCAACCGAATAGAGACCGAGGGGTACCACAGTTTGCTTTTTTTTGTCTGCATCAGAGTTCAATTGTGCACACACTTCAGCAAACAAACTAATGTTGGATTAAAGTGGACTAAACAGGGCTGGTGTGAATGCCCCCTTAAAGCCACAACAAGCTCAACTAATTCCATGAGAAAGCATTTAAGTTAAAGAAGCCACATGATCTCATCCATAGGAGTTTTCAATACTATTGCGTAACAACCAAAACATGACTGATGAAACCCTACCACAAACTATCTGGTGAAATAACTGGAATGCCTTTACACACCCAAAGTTCTCACTGAGTTTCAGCCAATGTAGGAACAATCTTAATTCCAAATAAACTAACTACAAAATGTGAAAGTAGACCGTTTATCACTCACAGCTCGATGAGGTCAAGTCATACTTTGATGAATTGGTGTAAACTTCCTTTTGTAGGCTGAAACTAGAACCCCAGTTAAACCTGGTGTTGGCCCCAAGAAACTTTTGTTTGAATACAGAACAGAAGCAACTTAATAAGAGTGTTATTTTTGTGATTGGGGGAAGAGGGAAGGAGGAAAGATGTCTGCTTGAAAATAGCAAACCAGAATTACAAAATCAGCTCAGCCACAAAGGCCTAACAGAGGTGGCTCCATAATGTGTCAATGTATGACTACATACTTTAAACTGGCATTGCAGAATCAGCTGAACGTCATTTGTGTAAATGCTGAGCAAATGCATCACTTCTATCTCTACAACTAAAGGTCACAACATCTTTTGTTTTGGCCTTCAAGAAACTTAGTTTCTCAATGAAATGATCACCTGCACATAGATGGGGACCAGCAACCCTCCCGACCCCACTAGGGACAAGGGTGTATAGAAAATGGATGGATGGATGGATTTTAATGCAGTACTAAACACGTGTCACCACATTATTGGCACAAACAGAATAAATACTTTTTAAAAATCCTGGAAGATTATGTGCAATAACACTATATTTGCAATAGATTGTGCACTCCTAGCAGACTGTTATGAACCACTTAGCCCATGGTACATGAAGGTTCTTGGCTTCATAAAAATCAAAGGAATCAATTTTTAGGGCAACTAAAGGTGAATTCACACTAGCCCCATTTCATCTGCTGACTATAATTCGTCTGGTTACAAAGTCAGGTTTGTTTGGGGAAGCATGAATCCGTCATCAAACTCGGATGTGGAACAAAAAAAGTTAACTGTGGTCCGCCTAAAGACTAAGTGGTTTGGTTGAAGTAAACTCTTGCTCTGCTTGAATGCATATGTGGGGATCCTTCCAAAAGCAGGACACAGACTACTCTATCAATAGACTAAGGGCATTCTGGGCAAATACATCCAAAACAAACAAGCTAGCAGGAGAATTTGCTTGTGGATTATTATCAAAGATAAAAGGGAAATCCTACAACTGCTAAAATCTCACACCTCTTCAGTTTTGTACAATCCATCCTGATTGAACTGGTGATAATTTTGGAAAGAACTCTGCAAGAACTCTGCAATTACATAACAGACTTCTAATTGTCTTCTTTAATTCCTGTTCCAATTCAAAACCATTTCACTTAGGTGTATGACAGTGGACACATCTTAAGGGTTGGCAGGATACCAACCCTTGAGGACTGGATTTAAAGACCTCTTCTCTAGAGTTTGTAGGAACAGCTAATTCGGGGATGTCCAAAGTCAGTCATTTGGTTATCTCCCTGGTTTAACACACATGGATCAAATAATGGCTCATTTGCAGGTCTCTGCAGAACATCAACATGCTGAGGAGGCACCAACTACCACTGGGGAGAGCACGAAAACATGCAAGATACCAGCCGCTGAGGACCAGCTCTGGAATTATCTAGATCTGTCAAAGAAACTCAACATATTCCATTTTTCATATCTACCATTTGTTGGCTGTCTGTGTTCTGTTTTGCTCAATGCTATATATACTATGTGTTGCTTTTGGTGACCAGCTAAGAAAAGATTTTTTAAAAAAGTATTAATGCAAATCATGCGGCTTTGAAGCCATTAAAACGTGAACAATGTTTGGGCTGCTCTAAGCAACAAGATACTTTCCTGTAAACAGATTCTGATACAGGGAAACCCCAAACCGCATTGTAACAGAGGTGACTTTCTGATAAAGCTTTCAATCCTTGTGCATCTTCAGGTCCAACTAAATGTTATACCATTAAGTGTTATACCATTACTTGAAACATAGTAAGTGCCACTTTCCTCAGCTGCCATAAGGTGGCAGGAGCAAAGACACTATGCCTTCTGGACAGGACTTTTCCAATTTAATAAGAAATTCCAGGAAGTCCTGATAGGTCCCTTCCACTGTCGGATTTGGTCATTGTCATAATCACATCCACTTCAAACTTATGAGCAATTTCAGTATTTGTTGAACAGGAGACGGGAACTAAAAAGTTCTGCCCGGAATGTCCCAAATCTGGCCTGAAGGAGCAGACGGATGTCATTTTTGGTCATGCGTCCCTGGGAAAGAGAAGTGATTTCTCTGCTGCTTGGAGGCTTGCTTAGGACCCAAGCCTCCATGGGGCCCTAAGCAAAATCTGGTTTTGGAGCCCTCTAGTTCTGCTAACAATGTGGACTGGCTGCAATCAGCAGCCCAATCATTAGATCATTCACACACCTGCTATAAACTTATTGCATCTCTGGCAGTGCTGTTTACATTATAAACATGTATAATAGGATACATTTATTGGCCAACCGATTTATCGACCAGTTAATTTCTGGGCGCTGATGTCCTTAATTTTGGGGGATCGTGATTGGCCGATACTTGCATATGAAGCCCATCTTATTCCCTAATCTTATCTTTGTCAGCAAAGGTTTAAAAATCAGTCTCTGTCCTCTTCTGCTCTGCAGTGAAAGGTTTGACTGACAGACCAGCCCACCAGGTCAGATCTGCACGTTTGCAGTTAACAATATTGTTCCCAACTCAGTGCTATATCAGTCACTTTCTCGCTATATTTAGCGACATTTCAGACAAAAAAAATTAATATTAACCAAAATCAAAATCGGCAGGTCAGGCTTTTAAAAGATCGGTAACCAGGGATCAGCCAGAAAACTGCAATTGGTGCAGCCCAAATTAAGATGGAATATATACACACATACTCATGACATTCTTTGATTAAATACATTTCTCTTAAGCGTAATTCCACTAGCTAAAAATTTAATTTATACCAGGTGAGTCTTTTTCCCCTGAGAATGTGGATCGGTACTGGACTGATTCTGTGCCTTCAAATGATTTTAACAGAAGTTTCACATAACTTAGAAGTTGATGTAAAAATAATGTTTGTTTCAGCCACAAAATGATTATGCTCAGCAGCAAACAACATATTCCCCAACTACAGCATAGAGTAGCTCATCGATGTAGCACCTATGTGTTGCCTGACCTAAAAACACTTTGCTAGACAATGTCAAATATTGAGAAGTTTTAATTATTTTTTATCAAACTGTATAACACACAGCGTTTTGAAGCCAAAAATACCTCAGAAATATACAAACCATGAGAATCAACTCATTTAAAATTTAAACTCAGTTTCACACAAACAAAAAGACCCTGTTGAACTGGACCGTTCCAGTTCAACAGGTTCTTGAACTGGACCATTCCAGGTTGGCATCAAGCTAATTCTCCATTAGCAGCTTTACAACTCTTTTACATTACATTATCAAGGCACATTAAAACAAACCTTTATCTTGGGTTTTTTCTATTCTTCCTTTCTTTTCCCCCTCTCTGAAGGATAAGTCCTTTTTTGAGACATTGTTTTGCTTACTTAACTTTTTCTGACCGGAGCTTTGGAGGTTTGGATGTGCACTGCTCATTGCACGGCAGCTCATGTTACTGGCGAAGCGTGCGGTACCTACCGCGGCCACCAGGGGCCTCCCAGAGCTTTTTTTTAATCCATAAAATAATGATTTCTACATAAATTATCAAATATATATTATTGCAAAAACAAATCACTTCATAGTGAAATTGTGTGTTTTTGATATTATAATGACATAGAAATTACTAAAAAAGAAAATCAGCTCCACTGGCCCTTAGTGGCCCTGGGGCCCTTAGCGGTTGCTTAGTTTGCTTATGCCTTGGGCCGGCCCTGCTTAAGAGTAAGAATAGATTCATTGCATTCCACAAAACTGTACTCTGCAAATGGATGAAGTTATTCATTAATCATCAGCAAACTTTATTAACAGACATTAGGTCCATAAATCAAAAAACAGGGCAGAAGAGAATAAAAACAAGATACTGAAAACATTATTTAAAAATAAAAAAGATTAATTTAAATACAAAGATTTTACATAGTGCTTCCTCAGTCAGAGTGAGTCGTGGGATTAACACAAAGTAGGTTCTTTGAGGACAAAAAAAACCTGTAATTTTTGACACAATTACCCAGGCACGTGCAGGGGGGGGGGGCTGCTCGAGCACCTGCCCTTTTTGCTCCTTGCCCCCAAAGTGCCCTTTTGTTCAATTTTTTTTTTTGTTGGTATTATTTTCAAAGCCCTCTTCTGACACATAACATGTACTAAAATTATTTTTTTGTTTTGTTTTGTTTTTTTTGTACAACATAATAAGCCTTCCGGTCACCTTGTTACCTTTGACCTTTTGCCCGTGACGCATGACGCAGTTGCCTCCCACGCAGTGAGATAAGGCGGCTAACTGGAGCTCAGCATAGCGAACGTTCCAGATTACAGAACAGTTTTTGGTGAATTATATTTATAAAAAAAGGTTTTTGGTGAATAAAGTGGAGTAGACTTGCTACTTGTCAGATGACGAAAAACGGAGTATCGTTTCTGCTTCAGCACGGAGTAGCGGTTTAATTTGAGAGGTAATGAAATACAACAGACACCGACAGGCCTCTGCGTCACTAGCGGAACAAGTCAGCGTCGGGCCGGGGGGCGGGGCCAATTACCGGGCCCCTAACCAATCACCGGGCCCCTAAGGAATCACCGGGCCCCTTACG
>NW_006800319.1:437111-446216 GCF_000485575.1 Poecilia formosa | reverse complement strand
AACTCTGAAAGCTATGTGGCTTTGTTAATATTCTGTCCTAGAATGCGGGAAGATGTGCCCTTTTTTTTTTGAGCACCTGCCCCTTTACTGGTCTCTGCACGGCCCTGCAATTACCCAAAGTTAACATTAAGCTTCTCACACAGCCATAAAAATATATCAATCAAATCTATAGGTTGCATGACACTATTAATCATGCAACCCACAGATCTGGCAAGAATGGAACAAATGGAACAGCCCAAGAAGAAACCCATTAAGGAAGACAGAAATTCATTTTACAAAGCAACACAAAAAATGTGGAATAATGAACTGTGATTTTTGAGACTAAGATTCAACTTAAAAGTAAAGTGAAGCACTATGTTTCATGTAAACAAAGCACTTTTTTGTTTTTGGTTTTTAACAACAGTGACAGTAAGAGAAGGGTAAATGAATAGAATTCATATAAAAAATAAATATTAAATCATACACAATTTTAAATTAAGAAAGAAAAGTTAGCCAAATAAAACAAACAAAAAAGCAGATGTGCCTTTATATTAAATATCGTTTTCTGTTTCTTGTTATTATTGAATTGATTAAAGCATAATTAAAATATTTAATTAGTTATGGTCAAAATAATTAAATGCTTTTATATAGGGTTTGTACATCTACTCTGGGAGTCTGTGTCTCACCAGTCATGAACCTCAGTGCACATCACTGAAGGGAACAAATGTTCTGCAAAGTAGGGGGCGCTGACCCAAATGCAAAAATCAAACTACTGACTCAGGAAACGCTCATTTAAGTATTTTATAACCTACTTTTTATGCAGTGCTGTTTGCAGCTGATGGGCAACCATTGTGCTGCAATCCATTAATGTAATGTCTTAGCATGTGATAATCAACTTCATAAATTTCATGATTACAGAACTGTACATGATTACAGAACGATTTTTCACAGCTAAAGCAGCATTTTGTCTTGGAGGTTGTGAACAAACAATGCAACTTGCATGCATTACATTTTAAAGCATTCCAAGCCGATTTATCCTAAGGACGGTTTTTAATATATACCAACCAGAAAATGTCAAAACACTGGCACCAAGTCTGACGCTTACATGGCAATTCAAAACACATGCCTTAGCCCAGCCACGTCGTTCCGAACAATCATGGAGTTTAAATGGGACCATAATCTTTATGCAGACAATATTTATGGGTGCATAAAAGCAACGACAAGCTAGATAACTCTAAGGGTTTCTAAACCCTTCTAAAAGTGACCTCAGAGTTTTTCAGTCTGAAATAAACAAGCCTCACTGACTCGCCATCACTGCTGGAATTACTCCCAGCTGCTTTCAAGAAGTTGACAACTTCTCTGGCTTGTTGAGGCGAACTCAGGTCTCGCCTTTCCGTTTCGCCGAGACTTCGTTTCGCCGCCTCCCCACACCAACACCGTCATAAAAAGTCAGAGATAATGTCTTTTTTAGCTTACCTCTGGAAGTATGAAACGCTCGGCACGGCTAATAATCCTCCATGATCGTCAGTGATGAGGAGCTCCGCGCAACCAATCCTGAGGTCTGCAGAGGAGAAGTGGCAGGCGGGCGGCCTCACCCACAGCCCCACATAAACTAGGCTGCGCGCTGTTAGCTGGGAGTTTTAATGGGAGGACACGTTCAGCCTACCCAAGATTAGGGGCAGTTATGTCAACTCCAGTATGTGCTTTACAAATAGAATCAGGAGAAATGCCATTATGTATCAGAAGACAACAGATAATGATTTTTTTTTTATTTCCTTTATTTAACCAGGTAAACCCCGTTGAGATCCAGATCTCATTTTCAAGAGGGACCTGGGCAGAAGTCTGCAATACACAGCAACCGGTTTATTAAAAAAACATTTAATGCATATAACAAATAATTTAGTCCAACAGTATTGTGGCCTTTGAGACCTACATGGACATGGAAATACATTAATGTAGACAGATCAGTAATATCAGTAATATTACTAAGAAAATAAATATTACAGATATTTGCCAATATATTTGCCAAGAATTTTATGATCAAATCCAGAATAAATATAATGATTATTTGCAAATTTATACTGATGGTTCAAAAGACCCCCAAGAAATTAAGCAACCAGCATATTAGTAGTGATTCCCAAATTAAACATTAATATTTCAAAAAGAACATTTAATTAACTGAGTATGTATGTAGTAGAATTATGTGCTATATTATAAGCTCTAGAATGGGTGGAGGATACTAATAATAGTTGGTAGTGATTCATTATCTGCATTGTTGAGTATTGAAATCATCAAAATATATTATATGAGGTTATGGCTGTTAATCATAGATAGTGTGAACAAAACAAAAATGTAATATGTTGGACTCCTGCTCATGTAGGTATTTTGGGTAATGAGAGGTTTAATAAGGAGGCTATTAAAAAAGAAGATATTGATATGCCAATAAAGTTATCTAAATCTGAAGGCAAAAGTATAGTTTGGACAGAAAGACGTTATGGAAAATTAGGTGGGATAATAAAATAAATGTCAGGCATTTATATAAGATATAAAATACAGTTGATGATGTAAGGATTAGAGCAGAGGTCTCATTCTCGCGGCCCGCGGGCCAATTATGGCCCGCAGGACGATGTCTCGTGGCCCCCACCGTGATATGACAACATAATATTAGTGCGGCCTACAGGGTGAGCGGACCCGCCGTTCCTTGTCATGGCTGACATTTGGTGCTAGGCTAAGCTACCCTGACTTCATGCACACTAAGCTTGTAACAATAGTGCGGTGGATGATGGAACAGTCCGGTACCAGTTGCCCTTCCCTGCAGTCGCCGAAGCCACCGTATCTGATGGGGAAACGCGGATTGACGTAACACCTGTACTTTCTACCATTAACAAATGCCACGATCAAATGCAGAGAAAGACGACTGCTACCGGGCTGCTCGTCATCCGCCGCGCTGTTATGACAAGTAGAAGTGGTAATGACGTCACGCGTCGAGACGTTCTCCATACGTTGCTAGCTGGCTAAAGACTTCTATGTAACGTAGAACAAAAGTGACGCCAAGTGGAATAAACTAAATTTTGTCACACCTTCATCATGTCTTTGTCAAATCCAAAGCCTGCAGTTCTATGGAGGACCATCCTTACACATGAGTTTCCGTTAAGTAATGTATTTTCTTTTTCATTTCCTCTAAACATGCGTTTTTGTCAAGAAAAATTGATATTTTGCTTTGTCTTTTTGTTTTTGCTTCTCCCTTTTCTGCTCGCTGTATTTCTGCTTGCTGTTTTTCCGTTTGCTGTTTTTCTGCTGCATCGTTATGTTAATGAGGAGAGCTGCGTTCTATGTCTACTATTGGCCAATCGAGCTTTGAAACCAACGTCACTGCATCAGACATTTAGGTTCAGTCGCTCGGTGCCATCTATGCAGGCCACAGACCAAAACAAACTTTATTCCAGTGGTTTTATTGTGTTACCAACTGCAGTGAAGTTAGTTCACTGCAGTTGCATATTCCAATATCCAACTCGTGGCCTGCAAAGATGGCACCAAGCAACTACACCTAAACGCCCCACAACATCTGACGCAGTGATGTGATGTTGGTTCCAAAGACATAGAAAAGCAGAAATACGGAGAGCAGAAATACAACGAGCAGAAAAGGGAGAAGCAAAAAAAGACAAAGTAAAATATCTATTTTTCTTGACAAAAACGCATGTTTAAGGGAAATAAAAAAGAAAACATACATTACTTGACAGAAACTCGTGTGTAAAGAAAAGGAAAAGCTAAATATATATTTATATGCTTTTATCTCTTATTATGATGGTTTTGGTCCTCCATATGCAGTTCGTGTATTGGATGACATTTGAGGATATTTTTAAATTGTTTTTTTGTGGAACCCTTTATGCGGCCCAGCCTCACCCAGACTCTGCCTCCAGCGGCCCCCGGGTAAATAGAGTTTGAGACCCCTGGATTAGAGGAATAAACAGGAGGAAGGAGATAATTATAAATAGAATAAGAACTGGTCACAGTTTTTTTTAAATGGAACTCTTTTTAAGATAGGGAAACATCTTACTGATTTATGTAATTGGTGTGATACTGTAGAAACAATGGAAAATGTTTTTATTAGTTGAAGGAAACATGTGAATCAAAGAAAAATTATTAAAAATTGAAATAGGTTTTAATAGAGAATTTAAATTTGAGAATGTGGTTGATCAGTTAAATAGTAATGAGAGAAAAGAGAAGATTTTTCTTTTTTTTTTAAATAATGGGCTCATTGGGACAATTTGAGGTATAAGTATTAGGATCCAACAGATGGCAGTAGTGCAACAATAATGGATGCATGCTGCTGTTAAAATCTAAAGCAGAAGAAGCCTACCCAAGCATTCAATTCTCCAAGTTAACCACTGTAGTTCATTTCATTCACAGAACTAGATGAGAAGTTTTAA
Organism: Poecilia formosa; assembly: GCF_000485575.1. Classification (NCBI taxonomy): domain Eukaryota; kingdom Metazoa; phylum Chordata; class Actinopteri; order Cyprinodontiformes; family Poeciliidae; genus Poecilia; species Poecilia formosa. Next base: position 441,807 of record NW_006800319.1, on the reverse strand, counting down.
GCTAATAAACATTTCTCATATTTTAAGTAATGGTAGACAACCCCCCTAAGTGGTGGTACATAAAGTTACTGGTTCATACAATAAAAATTATATACCATTAATTTAAATAGTTAGCGGCCAAACTGTAGGTGATACCAAACAGCAGACATAAGTAGTTAGCTTTAACAGACCTAATGTGACTGTATGGAATCATTGAACTGTCAGAAATATGGCATAAACTTAGCAATACCTTGCAAAACTTGTCAATACAAGGTCATATTTTCATTTTAATGGGACGAGTTTTACATTTTATTTTAAAAAGAAAGCTTGTTTTAACGAGATGCAAAAAAAAAACAATATGTTGGTCTGACAGCAGGCACGTGCAGAGGGGGGCTGGCTGAGGAGCTGTTTCTATTTGTTTTTCATTATTGTCCTTGCAGTAGTGGGAAAAACCCTCCTTGCTCCCAAACACAGAAATGCTTCAGCTGCAGAGAAAACGTCTGACTTTAACCTCAAAACACCGGTACCATCTGCTCACTGCTCACTCTTTGTTTCACCTTTACGTTACTGCCAGGCAGTTCACACCGCTGTTGACAGGATCTGAGCTGGAGGTTAGCGGCTGTGAATACAAGTTACTGCAGAACCTCAACTGCTAAAGAAAGATTTATCCCAAAGCATTTGGAGCTCACAACATCAGTGAAAATACTTCACCAATCATTTGAGCAGCAGCAAAAACCAAATATGCCACAATTAAATAAATCAAGATGTCACCAAAGCATCGTCATCGGAATAGGGGCTACCAGGGGATTCCAAATAGATTCCAGCACAGAGATGCACTGCATAGCACAGCACAGCACAGCGGCTCGCTCTTCATGCAGGGTCAGCCCAAGGTAATATGGGACCTTACACATAATCATGATTTAGCCCCTGGCCTCCTCCTACTAAGAACATCTGCAACACTAACGAAGGTTCTGTCCTCTGTCCTTAACTCCTGATTTCTGCACTAGTTATTTGATTCTTTCATGCATATGCTCCAATATGCATATGTGGAGCATATTGGAGCATATGCTCCATATATGCTCCAATATGTGGAGCATATTGTTACAGTCAGCAGGTGACAGGTGGGGGACAGTGTTTAAATATAGAATCAGTGGAATCTGTGATAGTGAGCCCGGGTTTAATTGCCTGAGTTTAAACTTAATCACTGATTATTGGCTATTATTTGCTGTGATGTATTTGTGAACAAACCCATCTCTAACACAAAGATTACATCATATTGTAGCCATGGTAATACAACAATCAAACTGGTAAACTTCCTAATTAAATCCTAAATGTATTTTTTTTTTCTGCTGAATGCATTAAATAAAAATTAATCACATTGTCATTTTCAATAAATGGAATTTCTACAGGATTTACTTCTATTTTCTGTTGCAATTCAACCATTTATAGGGGTTTCTGAATGTCTGGAGGGGGCCTGCCAGCAGCTACTGAGTTTTCTTTGCCTTGAAATTTGTCTTGTAATTATAGATCTGTCAGAAGTGCTTAACATCAAAAAATTATGTAGCATTAACCCCTCTGAAGTTTTTTTTATTTTTAAAGCAGTCTGCAGCCAAGCTGTTATAAAGGTTAAACAGAAGTAGTAGGGCTTACTTAGTAAAATAGCAGAAAACTTGCTTATTTTATAACATACTTCATAACCAGAGACCTTCTCTCCTATGGTCTGTTTAACAGCTACAGTCTCAGATCAGCACAGCTCCCCAGCACTATCAGAAGCAGAACAGCAACATTATATCAGGGAAAATATTGTTTTCCCTGATATGATATTGCATTGTCCCACATGATGACAATGATATAGTATGATCCGGTTAAATATTAGATTCTTGATTAATATGGGTTGTTGCTATGTTGTGTGGTGTTTTAAGATCTTGTTCAACGTGCCCCTTTTTAACTTTGAGCCCCTGCCTCTCCAAAAGACTCTACATGGCCCTGTCTTACAGACTTCTTAAAAAGACATTAAGGGGCAGTGGCACAAAAAGTGGGTATGCAGCACGTGCAACACATAGGGGCGCTGCACCAGAGGGGGCATCAAAACCCCGTCTGGAGGGGGAGGCGCCCCAATGATGCCTTCGCATACACTTCACCGCGCCCTTACGCTCCTTCACCTCGCGCACATGTAAATGTAGCGAGTTTTACCTTTCACGTGTCTTCGTCTCGGGGGGTAAACATACGGTCGCTCATACGGATAGAGCGACCGTATGTTTTCTACGCTCCTTCACCCTTACGTACCTTCCTTTTTGGGGGGCCCGGGGGGGACGCCGATTTAAGTTTTCGCAACCACCTGAATAATATGTAGTTGCGCCCCTGTTAAGGGGCTCCCTCTCATTCCGTTTTTCTAAATAACACTCAGACGTCGGTGTTGCTGTTTTATTGTTATTGTTCACATTCATGTATGACAACAAAAAAAATCCTTGAATCCTTAAACAACAACATATTTTGGTTTTAATAACCTTAAACAAGAAACCTTCTTGTTTCAACGACATATTGCTTCTGAATTCATTTCAAAGCTCTGGCAGTGGAATGCTTCCATAGTTTGGTGCCCTTGTCAGTTTTAGTTTAAAAAAAAGAAATGCTTTGTGACAAACACATTCAAATTTTTTTTGTAAACACGTATCTGGTGCTAGTTCCTTACCTTATTCATTTTGGATATAAATTGGAGCAGAAAGCTGTGGCTACATGACTCCAACAAATAAAATTTGCCGGCCTACCAACCCATATAAGAATGGAAGTAAATATAAGAGAGTAATAAGTCTTTGGTAAAATAAAAAAATACAGTGAGACTTCCGCTCTATGACCAGAGTTGAAGTCTGGTCTTAACTCTGTATTCATGGCTCTGGTTTCAGCAAATGCAGCTGTGCAGACTGATTCTGTTTTCCAGTGTTTCGGTTGTGATGCAATGTTTCCAGATGTGGAACCAGAGAAAGGAGGGGTAACTACTGTGATAGCCTGGTTTCAGGAACATTTTGTTATGCTGTAATACAACATGTTTCCATTCAGAAATACAACGGCATGCAACACAGTATGTCGGGGTTTTCTATATGTAAAAACAATACAAATAGATCTACTTTTAAATGCTATCACATATTTATTAAATGGTTGGATCAAAAATGTTTAACATAATAGATGCTCAAGCAGCAAGCACTACTGGCTTTAGACTTCAGTTAGCCAAACAACATGAAGCATGCTGTCAGTGCAGTGTATACATTGTACATTAACTAGTTGTCTGAAACTGATGAATGAAAACTGTTCAGTGGTCATGTATTCCTTATGGCTTTGTTCTGTCGGATTGAATTTCCCACACACAGAGCACCACCTAGTGGACAAATGGAAGCAATACCTGTTTTATGACAGCATATTTTGAGAATTAAGATGGGACAACATATCATGGTTATACTTGAAACACACATGAACAAAACATAGGTTAATCAGTGGCACAAAAACTGGGTGTGTACTATATGCAACGCATAGGCACCCCCCTTTCCCCCGCTATAGGCGGCGCCAGAACAATAGTGGAAGAATCATTCTAGTTGGCATTTTCTGTATTTGACTGTGCATTGAAAACAGCCCATAAAGAGCCAATAATGTGTCTGCATACACAGGCCACTTTCTTTCTCTGTTCCTTTCTTTCGCACTGCACGCTGGGGGTTGGTGGTGGAGTGAGTGGATTGAGATATGAAACCGTTTTTCCACCTTTTTTTCTTATCTTTGTTCTTTTTAATCCTTAAATTGTTATAAGAGATTGTTTATTGGTGGCTTTGCTTGAATAATAGTTAGGGTAGGTGTCATGCTGTATGCTACTTGCTTGACCTACATGCAGAACACAAAGATAAAGTTTATTTTATGAACAGATCAATGTTTGGTGAAATGTGTGAATAAATCCTGGGACCACTGGATCCGGATTGTCAGTGATCTGAGGGCTGGGGAGATGAGAGGTAAGTGGATTGTAAGAATGAAGCAGAAGCGAGTACTGGAACAGGCTTACTGAGTGAGATGAGGTGAATCCGCCAGGGGGGAGAGGTTAGGATACTGGAGCCTGCTTGCGAGAGTGGGAGGTGTGGTCCAGATTCCGATGGTGGGAGAAGTTGTCTCAGGGTGGCGATGGAAGGTACGTAGGAGGGCGGGCAGGAAGTCGGACAATCAGTCCATCGAGGGGTGGATCTACTCCAGTCACAGATGGGGTTCCAGATTAATTTTCAACAGAGGATCTTTGATGTGGATCTGATTATCTCGGGCAACACAATGGGGATGGCACCACGAGAGGAAACCTGCGAGGAGGTCAGAGAAAAGTTCAAGTTTGTTGGGAACCATAGGTGTAGGAACCGGGGGACGTGTACTCCCCAATATTAGAGGGAGGCGCAATTGTTCCCGCCAATAATTTCACCTTAGTTGCGAAAAACTTATGACTTTGAAAATGTCCACTCGCGTGCTTTCAAAGTGAGCCAGCTCCTAATGAGCTCACCGTACATAGAAATATGCAATCATGTTCCCCAGTGAATTAAATATATTTATTTATTTATTTATTTTATTTCGAACAGACTGAAAAGACAATCAAGAAAAAAAACAAAAAATAAAATAGAATAAAACAAACGTAAGAAATAAAAATGTAAAACAAATTATTCTGCCCATGTGATGTAAATTTTATATTTTCTGTTTGAAAAGG
>NW_006800319.1:434380-437101 GCF_000485575.1 Poecilia formosa | reverse complement strand
TTATTTATTTATTTATTTATTTATTTATTTATTTATTTATTTATTTATTTATTATTTTTTTTGTTTCGAACAGACTGAAAAGACAATCAAGAAAAAAAAATAGAATAAAACAAATGTAAGAAATAAAAATGTAAAACAAATTATTCTGCCCATGTGACATGTAAATTTTATATTTTCTGTTCGAAAAGGAGCAGGTAGAAGATATAATATCTTATAATGTCCTGCCCTTTTCCTGCTTGTCAATTTATAATCAATTAACTTTCAGTACATCAAAAAGAGACAACTTGTTTCCATTTTACATTATGTTTGATTATGTACAATTAGTTAAATACTATTTATATAATCAATTACATTATAGACTATTAAACAATCATCTTATATATCATATTTTGAAATAAGCTCTGTTTTAACGAGTTTTTAAATTGGTTTACATTTGTACTTTTTTAAACTCATCATTCAATCCATTCCAGACATTTACTCCACACACAGATAAACAATAACTCTTCCTAGTTGTTCTAATATATTGTTTTTTAAAATATCCTTCACCTCTTAAATTATAACCACCCTCTCTGTCACCAAACATTTCCTGTATATTGTGTGGAAGTTTTTGATTTCTGACCTTAAACATGAATTGTAAAGTTTTAAATGTTACAAGGTCCCAGAATTTTAGTAGATTTGATTTGATAAATAACCGGTTTGTGTGTTCCCAATATCCCACTTTATGAAGTATTCGGATTGATTTTTTTTTGTAAGACATATAATGGCTGTAAATTTGTTTTGTATGTATTCCCCCAAATTTCCACACAATATGTTAAATGTGGTACAATGAGTGTGTTATATAGAATAAACAGAGATTTATAGTCCAGGACAAAAGTAATTCCTCTTAGAACAGCAACACTTTTGGCTATTTTAGGTTTTACTAGGCTGATCTGTAGTTTCCAGCTAAATTTATCGTCTAATATGACACCTAAGAATTTTATTTCATGTACTTGTTCTAAATCAACACTGTCAATTAATATTTTAATTGTATTATTTTCCTGTTTTTTATTATTTCCAAATTTCATAAATTTTGTTTTATCTAAATTTACTGATAATTTATTATTTTTGAACCAGTGTGTTAATTTTTCCATTTCTGTGTTGACCACCTCTGAGAGTTGTTGAATGTTTTCTCCTTTACAATAGATACTTGTGTCATCTGCAAATATAATGTATTTTATAAGGTTTGATACCTTAACTATGTCATTTATATACAAATTGAACAATTTGGGTCCCAGCACTGATCCCTGTGGAACCCCACAAGTTATGTTTAGTAAGTTTGATTTCTGGCCATCTAATTCTGCAAATTGTTTCCTTTCTCCAATGTAACTCCTAATCCAGTTTAATGCCACCCCTCTAATTCCATATCTTTCCAGTTTTTTTAGTAACATGTCATGATTGATGGTATCAAAAGCTTTTTTGAGATCCAGAAATACAGCAATTGCAAATTTCTTTCCATATTGTCTATAATTTCTTCTGTTAATGCCATCAGTACCATTGAAGTTGATCGGTTTTCTCTGAAACCATATTGACAATCAGTCAGAATGTTTTGCTTTTCAATGAAATTATCTAACCTTTTACTAAAAACTTTTTCTAGTATTTTTGAAAATTGACAAAGAAGGGACACAGGTCTATAATTATTAATAATATGCTTATCCCCAGATTTAAATAGAGGAATAACCTTCGCAATTTTCATTGCATTTGGAAATGTTCCAGTTATGAATGACAGGTTGCAGATGTAAGTCAGAGGGTCTGCAATATCATCGATTATCCTTGTAGTATATAAAGCGGATCTATTTACTTCAGCGGAACCACTCCCCTAGCTACTGAGTTACCTAGAGGTTATCCGCCTGTGTATTGATATGTGTAACGTTGTAGCTAGAAAAGAAACATTGTAACAGTCACGTTCATGTTACTTTCGAGCTGAATTCTTCTTTTAAATATACTATGTTGGAGTAAAGACACAACAATCCTTTTTATAAGTGACATGTTAATTTCATTCCAGTCCATTGATTTTTTAGTATTACATTGATTAACTATTTCCTTAATTTCGATTTTGTCTACAGGTTTCAGGTACATAGATGATGTATTTTGTTTTATACAAATTTCCAGTGTACCCATATCCAGTGGGTTTGATATATTTATTTGTTCTGCTAATTTAGGCCCTACATTTACAAAATATTAATTAAATCCATTTATTATCTCAACTGTTTCATTCAGGGTTTATATAGTAGGCTGCCCCAGTCATTGTTGACTCATGGTTACATAAAGCTTGACCGACTGATTTTAGTGACATTGTGGGTGTAAAACATTGAATAAAATGTTATGCTACATAACTGGCATTATCGTTACTCTTACATTTCACTCTATGGCACACAAAATTACAAGAGAATCGTCCTTATTGTCTCCATGTGTATTCTGGGTAAAACTTGTCATTCGGCGTTTACCAACGTCATCATTAGTCACTTGGCAACAGATGGCAAACTAGCTAGAACATTTTTACGGACCAAGTTAACAGGAGTGGAGCTCCATGTAGCGGCAAATGACCAGGATGGGGAAAAAAGCGCAAGGAAAAGCCAAAAACTGGACGCATATTTTGTTCGTGGTCTTGGAGATGAAGCAAACTTTTTTGTTGATAGCGATTCAGGCCCGCCAAACCTATCAGCCCAGCCAGGGAACGAGGTA
>NW_006800319.1:429172-434236 GCF_000485575.1 Poecilia formosa | reverse complement strand
CGCAGTTTTAACAGTTCGGATTGAGCGCGTTTTTGAGCCAAGACAGAGGAATGGCGTTTATAGATAAGGTTTACATTGGAGCCGCCTGGGAGAGCGGCGCGCGTGATTCGCACCGAGTTGCAAAGATCCAGAGGCGCACGAGGCGCTGCGACACGCTGCGCATGCGGCGGGGGCGGCGTGGGCCGCTTCAACGCGCACAATGAACCGAGCTCCGTGCTCATGATAAATTAAAACAAATTCAATCATTTCCATTGGCATGATTTATCGTTTCTCTTTTTATTTCTTTCTTTCTACCCAAAACTGTCTGATAAAAGCTTTCAGGTTGGTGCTTTGCTCTCAACTAAACTTTTTTTGAAGGAACATTTACAAAGACTTCAAAATTCATTTTTTTTTTGTCGTTTTGTTAATTTATTTTGGATATTTGAAATGTCTTCCAGTTGCAGTGTTAAATGTTTATTATAATTTAAAGTTTACTGATCTTTCAGATTGTGTTCTTGCATTATTATTTTGCCATTAACATTATATTATTTAAAAATGGTCTCAAATCAACAATATAATTTATCAAAAATCAAAATTTGTTATTGTGACAGGCCTACACACATATGATATTGTCAAGATCCGTGTTTTTGAGTTTTTCCTGTGTAGTCCTGTTCCTGTGAGTCTGGGTCCTGTCCTTCCCGTTGATTGCTCCCCATGTGTGTCTCATTTCCCCTGATTACCCGTGTGTATTTAAACCCACCTGTGTCTGTGTTCGTTGTCGGATCCTTGTCGTAGTCAGTGTCGTCGTCAGATTCTAGTGTGCTCATGCGTGTGTCGCTCACAGTTGAACTGATAAGTCCTGTGTCGACTCAGCTCTCGTTTTCAGTCTTATACTCAGTTGCTACCGGTATTAGCTGCGTGCTACTTGCTACCGTGCTGCCTGTGTTTCTGGACTGTAGAGCTCCATTCATTAAATTATTCACTTTCTTCAACATCCTGGGTTCAACCTGCATCGTCTCCTCACCACCAACAATCACACCTCATGACAGATATATAGTGTAGTTAGCGTATTACCAGGGATTGCATAGTTACTTTGAAAGAGTAATTTGATCACTCAATGAAAAATTCATCCATCAGCGAGGGATAGAGAGAGCAGTGACTGGCATGGCAGGCACCTATTGTTCTACCCCCAATAGAATGTCTCTTTATTCTTCATATTTGGGGCCTGCCCATAGCAATGCATAGGGAGAGCAGTGACTGACATGGCAGCAAAAATTGCTCTATTGGTATGAAAGTCGGTCATGACATTGATATGCATGCCTGCTCCCATAAAATGTTTTCAAAATTTCCCTAGGGCTTACGGTTTTCGGTCCAGGTGCTTCAGAGCAAAGTGATGGGACATGATTAACTGACGCTCCACCCCAGTGTTTTACATATTTCTGAGCTCAGTGCACACAATGTTTCTCTCATCACTGCAATTACTGTGAGTGACCTATAGATATGAATCACTGGATTATCGGAGACGACAAATAGCCCTCTCATATGCTTCAAACGGTTTTTGGATCAGTCTTACGGATCCTGAACGGGAAGCAGTTGTTCGGTCTGCTTTTTTCATCAAAACTGACTGGGTGTCTCAAAGATAGAAATCCTTCTCCACCTCTGTCTCACACACACACACAGCAGTTGGCTCAGGATTAATCACTATAGCAACAGAATACAGAGAAAGGCAGAGCTGCTGGTTTGGACTACAAAGACTCTGTAGTTCTAAACATGGCGGAACACTTTAATACAGAGGGCAGAGCAGAAGGTCAGAACTACAACATGGTGGAACACTCAATTATTACAGAGGAGGGCTGAGCTGGCATGGAGAACTATTTGCTGTTTTGAGCATTATATAGTTGGATTAACCAAACCACTGTTACACACTGGATTAGTGTGGTCATTAAAATGATGCTTACTGAAAGTTTTAAAATAAATTCCTCTGACATCAGTGACGTCAGTGCACCGCCATAGGCGGTGCAATAATAAGCTTTTTTTATGTTTTTTTTTCCTCAGGATAGTAACATTAGCACAAACATTAGCATTTCATGGGTTTCTCATAAAGATAGAAATCATTCTCCACCTTTCTGTCTCACACACAGGGCAGTTGGCTGAGGATTAATCGCTATAGCAACAGAATACAGAGAAAGGCAGAGCTGCTGGTTTGGACTACAAACCAGCAGCCATAACTGCCATAGCTGTAGTTCTATCTATGGCCAAGACTCAGTTAAAACAGAGGCCTGAGCAGCATGTCAGAACTACAACATGGCGGAACTGTCTGTTGCTATAGAGGAGGACTTAGCTGGTATTCTAAATTACTTGTGCTTTGAGCATTATATAACTGATTTAACCCAATCACTATTACACATGGAATTAGTGTTGCCATTTTAAATGAAACTTACTGAAAGTTTCAAAATAAAAGCCTTATTAAAAGTAGAGAGGTCCTTGATAATAGTATTTTTTGTAAATTCAAGCTGGTGATGTACTACTCCAAGTTAGACGACAACACAACGGGACAACAACTGATGGAAATGAAATGTGGGTCACAAAAGGAGCCCAAAGAGACAAAGGCTGCTAACGTGTTGCTTGTTGGTGGTAAGTTTGTTTATTCATTATCTTCGTTCAGTTATATACAGTGCAGTAAATATATAAACAAACTTGCGTTGGTTTCATAAATAATAATCATATTTTTTTACATTTTTGTTCATCGTTATCTCTAACAATATTAATTTTTATTTTAAATTATTAAACTGTTGTATTGTTTTTGCTTTTTGTCAATATTGCAGACTAATGTTGGTGACCAAGCTTTGCAATCAACATCTGGTCAGAGAATGGTAGGTTTATTTGTTGGCATTGAATTACATTACTAACACATGTACCAATGGGCGGTAATTAAACTTAAAAAAAAAAAACTCTAATATAATGTCACTCAAATAATTATAAATTCCCTTCTCACCCTCCGCGGGTGGTCTCTTTCATCCTCTGAGCTCGGGTCCTCTACCAGAGGCCTGGGAGCTTGAGGGTTCTGCGCAGTATCTTGGCTGTGCCTAGAACTGCACATTTCTGGACTGATGTCTGATGTTCCTGGGATCTGTTTGAGCTACTGCTCCAGTTTGGGGGTGACTGCCCCGAGGGCCCCGATGACCACAGGCACCACTGTGGTCTTCACCTTCCACGTCTTTTCCAGTTCCTCTCTGAGGCCCTGGTATTTCTCCAGTTTCTCGTGCTCCTTTTTCCTGATGTTGCAGTCACTTGGTATTGCTACATCCACCACAACGGTTTTCCTCTGTTCTTTATCCACCAAATTATTACGCAAATGTAACAACAAACACTTCATTGAAAAAAAAGAAGAAATGAGATGTTCACATTAAAATGTTCTTTTATTTTAATTCTCTGTTTTTAATTTTAAAAGTTCTTTTATTTTTGTTCTTTAAAGTAATAAATTAGTTTTTTAGTCACACTAAAATTTTCATGTTCATTGTGTTCACTTCTGACTTGTAAACTGATCATTTATGTAAAGTTCATAAAGTTGAGTAAAATTGGACATTTTAAAATGTCAATAAAACAAAATATTTGAATTACCTTGAACATCTTGCGTAATCTTTTCATGTAATTGTAGTCTACTACATTGCATAACTACAATGCAAGTACTGCAGTGTAGTTATGCATGTAATGTACAAAATAGGAAAGTAGGAATAAAGAAGACTTTTATAAGTAATTAAAATGTTCTTTATTAGCAATGGCATTAAATCAAAAGTAAAATTTAAGTGTAATTTAAATACATTACTAATGTATTAGTAGTATATTTAAAATATATTTAAAGTATATTAAAAGTATATATTTAATATAATTCTATGACAGAATTAGTACATTCAAAATATACTAATCAATCTCTTGAATACTACATAAAGTGTACATAAAGTATACTAAGTACTACTTGAAGTTGTTCCAAAAAAGTACATTGAAGTATGCCAAGTACACTAAAAATTGTACATTTATACTATTTAAATACTATTAAAATATACTAGGCACAAAAAAGTTGTTTCAAAATAGTACAATTTAAAGTATGTTAAAATTTAATGTACTAAGGTATATTTTTCTTTTACTCAGGCTTAGTTTTCAAGAATGATTTGAAGCATTTCCTTAGGAAAGAATGACATACCCTCTGTTGGCCAAAGCGGAGAATAGCGTTTTAGTGACTTGTCTGAAATCTATGGAGGACCAAAACTGACATAATAAGAAATAAAAGCATAAATATATATTTAGTTTTTCCTTTTCCTTACACATGAGTTTCTGTGAAGTAATGTATATATTTTCTTTTTCATTTCCCCTTACACATGAGTTTACAAGAAAAGTAAATATTTTGTTTTGTCTTTTCCTTGTACAAGCCCTCGTTCTTTTGTCATTGCCTCTTCTCTTGTTTTTACTTTTCCGTGTGCATCATTATACTAATGATGAGAGCTGCCTTCTATGCCCAGCTCCTCTGCTATTGGTCAATAGAACTTTGGAACCAACGTCACTGTGTCTGACGTTGTGGGGCGTTTAGGTGCAGTCGTTCAGTGCCATCTTTGCAGTCCACAGACCAAAACAAACTTTATCAAGGTGGTTTTATTGTGTTACTAGGGGCGACTGTGGCTGTGTGGCTGTGTAGGTAGAGTACTCATCTTTAACCCAGAGAAGGATTATTTTTAGTTTATTAGTAAAATTAGAAATTGTGGAGTACGCACTACTTAGATCAACATTATACAGCCCAGAAATGGAATCAGAATCAGCTTAGTTTGTATTGCTTTTACCCCAGAAAAGGATTTGGAATTGTGGAGTACTCACTTTAACCCAGAAAAGGAATTAGATTAGTCGCTCTTTATCTTATTTTATCAGAAACTGTCGAGTACTCACTTTAGATGCAGAGACCAGAAGCCCAGAGGAAACTTCTGGATCAACATTGTTAGACTGTTTTTCAGACTCCTGTTCACCCAACCAAGAAATGGAATTAGACCACAGAGGATACTTAGCAACCCTGAACAGGAGCTCCTAGTTTACATACTT
>NW_006800319.1:422039-426398 GCF_000485575.1 Poecilia formosa | reverse complement strand
AAATCAACAATATAATTTATAAAAAATCAAAATTTGTTATTGTGACAGGCCTACACACATATGATATATAGTGTAGTTAGTTTATTACCAGGGATTGCATAGTTACTTTGAAAGAGTAATTTGATCACTCAATGAAAAATTCATCCATCAGCGAGGGATAGAGAGAGCAGTGACTGGCATGGCAGGCACCTATTGTTCTACACCCAATAGGATGTCTCTTTATTCTTCATATTTGGGGCCTGCCCATAGCAATGCATAGGGAGAGCACTGACTGACATGGCAGCAAAAATTGCTCTATTGGTATGAAAGTCGGTCATTAGTACACTCAAAATATACTAATCAAGCTCTTGAATACTACATAAAGTGTACTTAAAGTATACTAAGTACTACTTGAAGTTGTTCCAAAAAAGTACATTGAAGTATGCCAAGTACACTAAAAAGTGTACATTAATACTATTTAAATACTATTAAAATATACTAGGCACAAAAAAGTTGTTTCAAAATAGTACAGTTTAAAGTATGTTAAAATTGAATATACTAAAGTATATTTTTCTTTTACTCGGGCTTAGTTTTCAAGAATAATTTGAAGCATTTCCTTAGGAAAGAATGACATACCCTCTGTTGGCCAAAGCGGAGAATAGCGTTTTAGTGACTTGTCTGAAATCTATGGAGGACCAAAACTGACATAATCAGAAATAAAAGCATAAATATATATTTAGTTTTTCCTTTTCCTTACACATGAGTTTCTGTGAAGTAATGTATATATTTTCTTTTTCATTTCCCCTTACACGAGTTTCCATCAAGTAATGTATTTTCTTTTTCATTTCCCCTTACACATGAGTTTACAAGAAAAGTAAATATTTTGTTTTGTCTTTTCCTTATACAAGCCCTCGTTCTTTTGTCATTGCCTCTTCTCTTGTTTTTACTTTTCCGTATGCATCATTATACTAATGATGAGAGCTGCCTTCTATGCCCAGCTCCTCTGCTATTGTTCAATAGAACTTTGGAACCAACGTCACTGTGTCAGACGTGGGGCGTTTAGGTGCAGTCGTTCAGTGCCATCTTTGCAGTCCACAGACCAAAACAAACTTTATCAAGGTGGTTCTATTGTGTTACTAGGGGCGACTGTGGCTGTGTAGCTGTGTAGGTAGAGTACTCATCTTTAACCCAGAGAAGGATTATTTTTAGTTTATTAGTAAAATTAGAAATTGTGGAGTACGCACTACTTAGATCAACATTATACAGCCCAGAAATGGAATCAGAATCAGCTTAGTTTGTATTACTTTTACCCCAGAAAACGATTTGGAACTGTGGAGTACTCACTTTAACCCAGAAAAGGAATTAGATTAGTCGCTCTTTATCTTATTTTATCAGAAATTGTCTAGTACTCACTTTAGATGCAGAGACCAGAAGCCCAGAGGAAACTTCTGGATCAACATTGTTAGACTGTTTTTCAGACTCCTGTTCACCCAACCAAGAAATGGAATTAGACCACAGAGGATACTTAGCAACCCTGAACAGGAGCTCCTAGTTTACATACTTAGATCAACATTAGATTCTCTTCTTCTTTCTTTCTTTCCTTTCATTTTTTATTTTGTTTGTATTTCCTTTTAATTCATGTAAAGCACTTTGAATTGCCTTGTTGCTGAAAATGTGCTATATAAATAAAATTACCTTACCCAGGGGTGCCCAAAGTTGGTCCTCGAGGGCCGGCATCCTACATGTTTTAGTTCTCTCCCTGGTGGTAGTAACAACCTTCTCAGCAAGTCAATGATCTTCTTAGGCCTCCAATGAGCCATCATTTGATCCAGGTGCGTTAAACCAGGAAGAGAACTGAAACATGCAGGATGCCAGCCCTTGAGGACCGACTTTGGACACCACTGACCTTACCTTACCTTGCGATCAGAAGGTTTGTAGGTTCAATTCCAGCTTCCTCTTGCCATGTGTCGATGTGCCCTTGGCCAAGGCACTTAACCCCAAATTGTCTCTGTATCGGTGTATAAATGCGTGTGTTTGTGAGTGTGAATGTAAGGCAAGTGTAAAGTGCTTTGAGTAGTCAAAATGATTGGAAAAGTTCTATATAAATGCAGTCCATTTGCCATTACCATTTACTGACTGCAGTGAAGTTAGTTTCGAGTTGGATATGGGATATTCCAATATCCGCTGAGCAAGCAGCATTTAGCTCAAGGTTGATCCGATTTATGAACAATAATTTCAGCCAACCGAAATTATGACTCGATAGGTCATGTGACCTAGAAGCTATTGAAGAGACATACTAAATTTAAACATAAAAAAAATAGGTAAGAAATAAAAATTTAGTTAAAATAGAATAAATATGCATGTGCCTCATATATACAGTTTAGTACAACAATTACACCCTGATTTCTAGTCAGTGTGGCACGCAATATGTAAGCTATTGAAGAAAACATATTTAACCCTCTGATGCGTAAGTGGGTCCTTTTTGACCCAGTGAGGTCATCTTTTTGCAATATCTTTGTAATGAAAAGTTTTCATCACTTCATATTCCAGGTATTCCTAAAGAAACATGTTACTGATATCATGCAATTCAAATTTTTAATTTACCTTTTATACATTTTAAGAAATAGCATGTTTTATGTTACTACCCCATTCTTCCGTGAGTAGGTCCAAAATGACCCGCATTCATTTACTACGGAATTTAATGGGAATCTTTGTTTCTTACCAACTGTGACTGTCAGGAAAACATTTTTTGTGAATCAAACACACTGAGACCTAAGTGTCACCCCTGAGTAATAATATTTTACATAGCAAGAACTCTTACATATAAGTATTATCTTTATTTTTTATCTCACAATTGTGTTTGTGTGTGTCAATCATGAGTACTGTGACAGCGTTATTGTCACAAATCAACATATTGGCCTTCTTCAAAGTTAGCCAACACTAGTTATCTAACCAACTAGCTAACATTACCACCTATACTTTATTGTGCATGCGTATTACTTGTGTGTGTTGTCTGCGTGTGTTTGTGTGTCTCTGTGTGTGTCTGACACCCTGGATGAGAAAACCAAGAGAGAGAATGTGTTGAATGACATGCAAAACCTGTTGATCAATGTGTTCAAGGTTTATTCTTTTATCATCTCAATAAATAAAATAAAAACATATATAGCTATATAAATAAATGCATAAATAAATGAGCTGGAAAAGTATAGAGTGCCTTCTCTGGGTCTGGGAGGATGTCCTGCCCCGAGTGGAGGAGTTCAAGTATCTCTGGATCTTGTTCACCAATGAGGGAAAAATGGAACAGAAGATCAACGAGCAGATTGGTGCAACGTCTGCTGTGAAGCGGCGCTGTACCGATCTGTCATGGTGACAGCTGACCCAAAAAGCGAAGCTCTTGATTTACCGGTTGATCTAAGTTCCTACCCTTGTCTATGGTCATGAGTTTTGGGTCATGTCCGAAAGAACGAGGTCACGGATACAAGCGGCCAAAATTAGTTTTCCCCATAGGGTGTCTGGGCTCTCCCTTAGAGATAGGGTGAGAAGGTCAGATATCCAGGAGAGACTCAGAGTAGAACCGCTGCTCCTTCATGTCAAGAGGAGCTAGTTGAGGTGACTACGGATCTGGTTAGGGTGCCTCCTGGACGCCTCTCTGGTGAGGTGTTCCGGGCACGTCCCACCAGGAGGAGGCCCCGGGGAAGACCCAAGACACGCTGACGATGTTTCTCAGCTGGTCTGGGAACGCCATGGGTTCCCCCAGAGGAGCTGGAACAAGTGGCTGGGGAGAGCGAACTCTGAGCCTCCTTACTTAGGCTGCTGACCCCAGGACCCGACCCCAGATAAACGGAAGATGGATGGATGGATGGATGGATGGATGGATGGATGGATGGATCAATAAATCACACACATACACACACTCACATGCATGATACACATAGCATAATAGAATAGAGACAGTAATGTTAGCTAGCTTAGTTAGCTAGCTAATTTCAAGAAACGTGCTCTTTTGCACCCCCCATTTCATCATTGTTGTAAAATTGCTGCTGTCATTTTGTTTTAAAAATGTTATACAAATTATCAGAAATGTTCTACAAATTGTTCTAAAAATGTTTAAAACAGTGAAAAATGAAAATATTTCAAACATGAAATAACTCTTGTGTGAAATAAAACACAGTAGAAAGTATTATACAAAACATTATTTTGAATCAAAATGACAAAAGTAGCATAAAAACACACTGATTGTAACCTGGGTCAAAAAGGACCCACTCACGGAAGACTGTATAGTCAGTCACTCACGCATCAGAGGGTTAATATTAAAGTTATTTAAAATATTGAATGTGACTTGACATTTTAATAGGGTAGTGTGTCTCATGTAAAAGCATG
>NW_006800319.1:405030-420591 GCF_000485575.1 Poecilia formosa | reverse complement strand
TGCATATATTTTTAAAATAAAAATATATAAAGATATATATTGATATTGATATCAATATCTTTATATTGATATATCTTTATATCAATATCTTCATATTGGTATATATTGATATCAATATCTTTATATTGATATCAATATCTTTATATTGATAAAGATTAAAGATCTTTATCAATAAGATTTTTTATCTTATTGATAAAAGATCTTTTTGATCTTTTGACAAAAAAGATCACATGATTTCATCTTTTGATCAAAAGATCATTTATCTTCTGATTTATCAAAAGATAAATCATGTGATCTTTTATCAAAAGATAAATGATCTTTTGATAAATGATCATTTATCAAAAGATATAGATCATTTATCTTTTGCCAGTAAAAGATAAAAGATAAATTCTTATAAAACACATTTTTTCATTTTCTTAAGAATGTAAAACTAATTAAATCACAATACTTTTATACATTATAAATATCTATATATCTCCATCAATTATAGGAGGAACAAAGGAAATAAGGAGACCTGAAAAACAATATGATCATGATCAACTATAATAAAATGCCATTTGCAATGTATACGTAAGAAATTTAATTGAACAAAAGTCAATAACAAACAAATGAATTAGGTACAGAAGAATAACCAGGGTTGTTAAACAGATACAAGCAAACATTCACAGTTTTGTTTTGATCGTGCCATATATATTATTCGGAGAGACTTTTTGTTGGTAGAGTCTTATATATAGGAAAAAATAAGACGAAATTATTTAATCTATCAAGGTGGAAATTTTCCTTCGACTCTAAAACGATAAATCATATTCATAGAATCACATTATCAACATTTTGTGAATAAAGCAAAAATACTTAGCACGCTATAGGTAAATGTTATCATTTAGTTTGGTTAAAAATAATTATTGCACTGTCAGTAACTTCTAATAGATGTTCTTAGTTGCCAAAGGAACACAGTAACGCCTTCATAAGCTCAGAGGTTCAAACTGACAAAAAAATGAGGGTGGATGCTCTCTGCTAAAATATTTCTTGCTGTCTTTCGTGTTCTTTCAGCAAACATTTGAGACAGAGTTGTTTTTGGTTTCACCACTTTGGTTTCACATTTACCAGTTGTTTTACCTTCAAAGTATTCTTAAAAGATTGTCTGTTAGTCTGCAGCTCATGTGACCAAACCAGCTGAGATGAAAAGTTAAAACTTGAGTTAAAATGTTGTTTTAACTTGAGTTGAGTTGAAACTCAAGTTAGAATGTTAAGTTTTAGCATTTTAACTCACAACAACCTCTACCTAACTAGAGGGGGGAGGGAGGGCTTGCGGCGGCAGCATGTCGGCTAGTGTGTGTTACCCAGAAAGCAGTTGGGCACAATATCGCAACACCGTGAGTCAAACAATGACTGGGGCAGCCTACTATATAAAGTACTCGGGGACCGCTTCTTTTTTATTACACATACACATTTGTAGAATACGGGAATCTACATTTAGCCAATTACGGGACAGGTGGCAACCCTAGTTTAAGGGGAAATGAAAAAGAAAATATATACATTACTTCACGGAAACTCATGTGTAAGGAAAAGGAAAAACTAAATATATATTTATGCTTTTATTTCTTATGTCAGTTTTGGCCCTCCATATATTTGATACTGCAATTATTTAAGGTGCTTTATCACTGAATAGTAATGTAATATTTTTATAAAGTAATCAATGTCATACCAGCCACAGTTCAGCCACAAACTTTTGTTTACTCAATAATTATCATTAAAAGTCATTTCAAAATAAATTTTGGGTTTTTTTCACATACTTCCTCTAAAACCATAATCTTTATGGTGTATTGACTAGTTATGTATATTTTAGATTTAACAAGAGTAAAGAAAGAAGAGAGAGAAAATTCTTTGAATAGTCATCAACATGATAATGCATGCCAATTCAAGCTACATAGAGCGGTAAGGAGAAGATGATGAGGATTATGATGAGGACTGGACTCCCCCAGCGATGCATGATGAAGAATATTCAGAGACCAACTATGATGAAGACTATGATGATCAAAGTGTAACCCAGGCCAAACAACTACCCTGGACACAGTCAGAAATTAATCAGTTAAGACCAATATGAAAAGCAAATAATGGAGAAAAATACTGTCAAGTTCAATATGTTGATGTCACTGCCAGGGTTTAGGAAGGCTCAAAGACCAGTTGTTGCATAATTCCATTCATATATTGAAGCACTTTGTCACTGATGAAATGATCCAGGGGATTGCAGAACATTTTCCACTGGTTCAATGCCAACAAATGAAGAAATATGTTCACTACCTGTCACACTAGATCACAATTAGGTTGTTGTCCTGGTTCAATCTGAAGCCCATTCACCCTCTGTCATTCTTCAGTCCATTTCCATTCCTCATGAAGCAGTCTTCCAGCCACTCCAAAAGTCATATAAGGGTTCTCAAGCCAGATATTGTTGAAGTTCATGGGAGGTTTTGCTCTTCTTGGTATATTATCAGCATTTTCGAAGTTCGGATCCAGAAAATGGTGCATGTACATTTATTGGCACACTGTTACAGTAACCATCATCAATGTTTGAAACCTCTACAGAAGAGATTAGCTGAAGCTACAACCTAAAATACTTTGGTTGGCACTTCTCCTACAAGTCCAAGAAAGATCAAAATCAAGTATGGTAGACTACTTTCCTCTCCTGAAGCAACTTCAACGGCACCCTGTAGAAGACCAAGCTGCAGTGTGCCTCTTGATGTGAGAAAGAATGGCATTGATCATTTTCCAAAATGGGAAGCCCAACAGAGACTCAAGCACTGTTCTGGAAATCACTTTTCACATTTCTACTGTAAAATGTTTAACGTACATCTTTGCCTGAACAAGGACAGAAACTCTTTTGGTGCCTACCACGATGTGAAATAAATGGCTGTAAAAAGTTGTTGGTGGAAAAGTAACTAAGAGAAAAAACTTCCTAAAGTGTTGCATACTTTCTAAATATTATAGGCAATATTTGTTTTTGCATCTAAAATTTACATTGTTGTGAGCCAAAACCCCGCTGTATCAAATGTGATACAAAAATATCTTATAAAATAAATGACATGGCAAAATTTTTTATTATTATTTTGCTTCAAGGCTTCATGAAGATCCTAGTTCTAAAAATTTGAATTTTCTGAATTGAATTTTTTGATGGGACAGGCTTTATAGGGTTAAGTACTGTAAATGATTTGCTATAAAATAATGAAAGAAATTTGGTGTGCTGAGCCCTCCAAGTTGTTTTTGGCTTTGTAAGGTTGATAACTTTGTTCTTGGTGGCTTATTTTTCCAACAAAATGTAATTTACCATCTAAGGACATAAATCAGCCTTTAGTTGGTTGGATGGGTAACATGGAAAATACATCGTTCATTTGAGGAAATATTTTAATTGTTATAGTTACTGCTCCACCAGCAAATGAAAGTGGTAAATTTAACCACTGTTCCAAATTATTTTGTATTGATTGTAGAAGAGATATGAAATGAAGATTAAGCAGTTCTGACAACCTGGGGGAAAATGTAATCCCCAGGTATATAATATGGTTTGTGCATAGTGTGATATATATGGTTTGGGGCGTCTCATGAGGATTTTCATGTCCTGGTTCCAATTCTGTTTTGAATTGTAGTTCCTTTTGTATTGTGGTTGCTCACTTCCTTTTGTCCATTGTGTTAAACTTACTTCCTGTTGCTGAGATCCTTTGTCACCTTTTTGTTTGGGTATTTTTAGTCGTTATGTTAGGTTGCTTTCCATTTTCTGTAAGTCAGTGATCTGTTCCTCTAATCAGATTCCTCTCGGTTGTATCTGTCCTCAATTTATGGTTTCCCAAACTTGCAACAAATTCTGCTGATCAGACATCTCACCTGTTTTGCATATCTGTAATCACAATTGCCAGCATTTAATGCCACTCTCTCGTGTCAGATCATTTGGGGGAGGGGAAGTTGTTGTATTTTTCTTACCAGTCCCAGGATGCACTGTAGTTTACGCAGTCCCAGCATTTCTGAGGCTTCCACTGGTTTCTGCCATCCAGCTAAACTCATGGAGTTAGTAAAAACATTTTAAGGTAGAATGGCATTGAACTGGATGAGGTACACATAAAATGACTGGCAAAATAGTTTTATTCAAAAGAATAAAAGTGGACCAAATTAATTTCCAGAAATTCTTTTTAGACTCGTAAGCAATACAGTGTGTTCTCAGTATAGAAGACATAAATCTAACAGACAGCATAGCTATGACAAAAAATATGTTGAAATCAGATCAGGGAGGACTCATATGATACATAATCTGTTTCCCATGGTAACATAGTACAGAAACAACAACAAAAAGTAAGTAGACCACTATCAGGTAAAAGATCAGTTTGAGGGTTTATCTTCAGAACATAAAAACAAATAGTGACAATGGAAAGTCCAAAAGAGCTCAGGTTCTTGAGAGACTCCTATTTTTCTTCCGTCTTTACATAACAGCACAGTAGTATTGCTTAGAATGTGAAGGACGTTTTTATATCAAACGTAATGCCCTTTCTTGGTCAACTGTTAATTACTGGCAGATTTCTGACAGAGGTATGTCCAAATTTTGTCATAGTGTGACTTATGGAGAATCAATCTGATGATTGATGATTGATTCTCCATATGTCACACTATGACAAAATTTGGACATACCTCTGTCAGAAATCTGCCATTAGCTTTTTTTTACCCATGGGAAGTAAAAAAAAATAAAAATACAAAATACATAATTTTTTTCCCAAAATCTATGAGGTTCTACAACCTTCAGCAGCAGCTTTATAAACATCCAGCCTGCAGGTGGCAACCAACCCCACAAAGCTACATATTAATGTGAGCAAAATAAGAGATGTAAACTGAAATATTTAGAATACAAGCAGCACCCATCTGTCCACCGATGCCAACATCTCCATCTTCTAACTTATCCACATCAGGTCATTGTGCTGATTAGGATTTACAAGATTTATGTGTAGCTCACATTCAGAACAGCATCTGTATGGCTGGGAAAAGTCTGCCATCTACTGGTTAAACTGTAGCTGTGTATGAAACAGATGTATAAAGTTTGTAAATAAAAGGTAAGCATAGCAAAACTGTCTGTTCTGACAGACTACAACTAACATCATCTCTACATAATCAGACAGAAAGTGTGCTGTGTTTTTCTGTATTTACCGCATTCTTCTCTAACCCCCTGTAGGTTTCCAGGGATCATCTCACTGCGTCTGATTCTGGTTTCTTCCTGTTAAAAGAGAGTTGTTCATTTCTGCCAACTACGCATGTTTGTTCAGTACTATTAGTAATATTATTCCACAAGGAATGGCTCTTTGCCAATAGCAATGAGTTGGTCAGGTGTTAGCACCTCAGGTGTTAGCACCTCAGGTGTTAGCACCTCAGGTGTTAGCACCTCAGGTGTTAGCACCTCAGGTGTTAGCACCTCAGGTGTTAGCACCTGACCGACTAAATGGCATTATAATTCAAATCAAACAGTTTGGTGTCACAATTTAGATCAGATGGGGCTGTCACTAAATCTAATCTGTCACTATGTTTGGATTGTATTTGGATAATTTATATTAAATATTTCAGGATAATTAGAGATGAATTGGAGCCGTGTGTCCTGCAGAAATTTTTCCCAGGACACGAGTTGGGAATGACGCCACACCTATGTTACAATTCAACAAAACAGCAAGATTTGCTATTTATTTCTGGTGCCAACTACCATTAGCTTTGTGAACAAATGTATGTAAAAAAAAAAACCCAACTAAAATAACATGTACATAAATAGAGGTTGTACAGAACTTAGGATGCCCGTCTTACAGGTATAACCTGTAGGAAGTGCAAATAAAGGATTTATGTTGGTCATGTCAACATCACTACATCCCCCAGCAGCCACATTGGATGTTTAAAGTCACTGCTGCTTGGCAAGTCTCAACGTTTCCGTTGGAATTCTGACTCGAGGAGGTGCTCTTGTTGTGGGAAACTGAAATGTTTACCACGAGTGAGTGAGTTTTGGACACTTGATTGTGTCCAGAGAACCTGATGGCATGTGCCATGAATGTCACTGGTGAGTAAAATAGGACGCAGTCATTACCCTAATGTAGATAATATAATGTGCTATTTTAGAGGTGTGTAAAGTTACTTGGTTTTTAAGCATACATGGGATTGACACCTGATTGGAGTTTGTATCTGTACAAGCCTATATATAAATTACTGGCATCTGTATGTTGGACAACCAGCTCTGTGTCACCACTTCAAACCACTCTGGATTGCTAACCCTTGTTAAACCTGTGACTCTTCCCAGGTTGGACGTTGTAATCCTTATTGGCTATTAAATCCCCCTAGATTACAGCAAATTCTGCCAGCTAACTCAGGAATACTTAATCTGAAATGATTTTCAAATCCTTTACAAAAACGGGTTTTGTCTGACAACTTTTAGATGTCATTGATTTTTTTTTTCTTTTCTGATGCACTTCGGGACTTTTTGTAGCTGCAGTCTGTCATGTAACTGCATTAAAAGTACTAAATAAACCCCAGTATGCTGCAGTCATGTGTTAATCTTCAACAATGCAACAGAATCTGCTGGAGACGAAGATGGATCTTTGAAGTTTCCATCTCTTGATGTTGAGGAAGGAATGACAGCTGAGAGAACAAACAGCTCAGCTTCCAGGAGTTAGATGTTACGTATAATGTTTGGGTTAGTAAAGAAAACCTACTGAGCCAATGCTGCTGTCCTCATAGTTGCTTGCATCTAGAGCCTGGACCAAATTAGAGTTCCAGACCTATACTGGTGACAGAGGGTATATGTTGTGGCAGTTTGAGTGTCCAACAGTCAGCCTAAACAATGGATGAAAGCCACCAGACAGAACATACCTCATGTGGACCTTTCCCACCAAAATATTTGCGATTCCATCAAGACGAATTTGGTCCTGGTCCTAAAATAACCGCTACCAACTCACCACCCGTTTTTCTGCTGGACCGCAGGGAAGAAACAACCAACACTGACTATGTCTTCCTGTGGTTAGCATTGGGCGACTTAATGACAAACAGAGCAATGAAAATGTATTTGCCTGTTATACATTTATTTCGTTTTGCTTTTCTGACACTCCTAAATGTTTCAGATAATCACACAAAATTAAATTTTGGATCAAGATGAGCAAAAAAAACACCAGTGTAGGTCGGAGTTCATGGTTCAACAGTAATGGAGGGAGAAATTGAACAAAAATGGCTTCCACCGGAGAGTTCAAAGGTCAGAACAACTGCTGACCCAAAAGAACATGAAGGTCTGTCTTACCAGAAAACATCTGGACGAAGCCCAAGACTATGGGCTCATCAGTTTTGTGAACTGATGAGGCAAAAGTGGAACTTTTTGGAAGGCATGAATCCAGTTACATCTGGTGTAAAACTAACAGCATTTCAGATTAAGAATATCGTAATGGGAGTTAAACACGGTGGTGGCAGTCCAAAGAATCTGGAGCTGGCCTGATTCCTATAGACCTAGATGACTTTCCGTAATCGATGGAATCAAGACTTTTAAGGTCTAATCCCACAGGCAAAATATCAACTTATCAATATGGGACCATAAGCCCAAGTACATTTCGGTTCTGCAGACGAAAAATGATCCAAAGTACTGAAGCAAGGCAACCTCAGAAAGACATTGGGAAAACAAAAAAGATGGAAGGGTGGAACAAGAAGTCACTAGCTTTAGAACGGGACCCATTACTTCTCCACATGGGTCCAGGTTCAGTCATAAAGGAATTCCTTTCCTTTATGACTGAAATCAACGTTTAAAACAGCTTTTTGAATTTACTCATCTGTGTCCAACATATTTTTATAATGATCTGAAACTTTTAATTGAGATAAAAAAGCAAAAACAGAAGGAATGTGTAACTGACTGCCAGGCATCTGCCTCACAATCAAAACTGTAAAACTACTATCAGGTCAGTGAGGGCTTGTGGGTGCACTGATCACTGATAGTGACCATAAAACATGTTGTGGACAACAACATGGATGGGTTAAATTGCAAGTCTACTGAAATATTCTCACTTCTGAGCAACATAAAACGTCCAGTTTTTGTGTACATGATCCACTGCAGCCTGACAATGCTACTGAAGAATCACCTCCAGTGTTTTGTCTCTGAGGAGATGTGTGGATTTGTGCAGATGCTCGTTAGATCTTACTGATGGGCAGCCAAAGATTCCATCCTGGTCAGTGCAGAAGCAGAAACTGAGGCCAGGTTACTCACAGTGTCTACCTTGGTGGATCGGTGCGTGTGGTCAGGGAGCTGGACCACGGATGAGGCCTTAAGAGTCAGCAGCAGAACAAACAAACAGATGAGACTTTTTCCAAGGAGATAGCCCTTCATGCTGCAGTGGCCCAAATGGGATCTGACGAACTGTTTCCAAATTGTAGATGGTGGGGGGGGAGGTTGCAACGGTCAAGGTGTCTGAGTTTTTCCTGGGTGGTAATTGGATCCACTCCGGACCTACAGTCCAGCCTGTCCTCAAAAAACGTTAAATCCGTATGGCGCAGTGAAGATTGGTCAACGCTGCTTTTGTTTTGGAATAAAATGAAAGTGCTCTGCTACACCAGGAGAAAGAAGTGAGGTTATTATTTAAAGTTGGCTGCGATTTTATCATACAGTCGAGTCAGGTAAGTCCATGTGACATCTGAGAGGTTCTGACCCATGGAAGAACAGCACAGGAGTGGGGAGAACAGAGCAGGGTCTGATGTCAGTTTTCAGCCAGTGACAATGCCAGAGCCGCCTGAAGTGCTGCCTCTTCATCGATGCTGTAATCCTGATGAAAAAAACAGACACAACAGCCGTTAGCTGTTTCTAGGAATTTTGCTCAACATGAAAACTAAAACTAAAAGACTGCGAATTTCTGCCAATAACTCCCACAAAGACAGAAAACTTAAAAACTGCCAAATTGTGTTTTCTTTTTTTTTGTTGTTTTATTTTTTTTTTTAATTTGCAGAATATCAACAACAATTTGTGCACATTTATAATGGAGACACAGGTGGCAAGTGACTGTCTGGTGGGGGAGCTCCAGTCAGAAGTTCACACCCAATCATCATGAGCATAAATCTCATGTTCAGTGGTGATTTTTGATGCAGTCTGTTATGATTATATAACATATATCTGCAATGAGGTTTAAAAGCAACAACTGGATGAACATGTTTGAATGTAATATGGACAGATCAAGTCTGTTAACTACTGGTGGGTGATGTGGACTTTGAATTTTATCCAGATACTTTGTGGTGCTATTGTGATAATGATAACAATTACGATTATTATGTCTTAGATAAATTTTTGGCACAGCCTTCATAGCGACACAAACAAAAATACTGTTCTTAAAAAACATTCCCATCTGAAATTGCTTCTTCAGGAAACCACTTACTGATAAAAGTGAGATTCATATCACTAAGTAACACACAGTAACTGAATTTAATCATATTTTAGAATTTACTGATATTTATTGATACACTTGTGGAACAAAAAGGTGGAGAAAATCAAATAAGTAACATTTTTGTTCTGTTTTTATTTAACATCAATAATTGGAATTTATCCAGATGACAAATCAAAATTCTAATCATGATGAGAAATTTTTCACTATAAGTAATAAACAATACCTAGCCCTGCTGTTAACTTCTTGTTAGCAGTCAAGATTCACTGTAGTGTGTAGTTTCTCTTTGTCAGCATATAAAGCATTTGTTTGACTGACCAATACTAAGTCAGAACCACAGAAAAATCCCAGGGACTCAGTGAAGATCAGAGATGCAGAATAACAGATTTTCAGCCGAGGAACTCTTTTGAAAACCATAAATGTAAGGACTACAAGTATTAACTGTTTTTTTTTTGTGGTATTTTCCATAGAAATATTACAAATTCTGTGACATTTCTTCAGGGCAGCTAATAATTATGACCTTTACTGTAACTAATTTCATCACCAATTATGTCATTTTCTATAATCTACTCATAATCTACTGCAGTGTTTTTAAATTCCGGTCCTCTGGGGCCACTGCCCTGCATATTTTAGATGTGTCTCTGTTCCAGGACACCAGATTCAAATGACCGCATGACCTCCTCTGCATGTCATCAAGTGCTGCAGAACGGACCTAAAACATGCAGAAACACTGGTCTACACTACAATAAAAACATGTGGCAGTGTTGCAGTATATCTACAAAACTGAGTTTAGTAAAATATGCAGCAACCAAAAAATAAATATTATCAACCAAAAATAAATAATATCAGGTAGGATTATAATTACATAATTATAATCCTATCAGGTAGGTAGGATCCTACCTAATATGTAGGATCCTACCTGATCCTACATATCAGGTAGGATCAGGTAACTGGACTTACAACAAAGGTGTCGTATGAAAACTTATGTCTGTGAAGAAGATGCTGCAGAAAGTTGGAGCTCTTATAGGTGGGGTCTCCCCATGGCATGGCTGAACACACTGGGCACACCTGTAGGAACAAAAACATGAGCGACCTCTAGTCAGGATGCTGGAGGAGCTGATCTAAAGTTCACAGCAACATAACGTCATTTGGTTAGAACTAGTCATCCAACACCGTCCAACATTCCTAACAGATTAGAAAACAGCTGCTTTTTTTTATTTGACGTCTAACCTCAAACAGCCAATCAAATTCCATCTAGTGTATGTCCTCACCACTTTGTTGGGATCATTGCGGTGGTTTTCCATACAGTGCTTCACCAGTTCCTGCTGGTCTAAGTTTCTGGCCCCACAGAACGGACATACAAATGTCGACCGGTTTGGAATATTGCTACATGCCAAAAGATACAAATGCACAAAAAAATGTCAAATCATTCCTTAGAAGAACAGATGCTTCTTGAACCATCAAATGAAACATGAAAGTGTGTGAGAACATGTGCGTACCTTGGTATAGGTTGGGATGTGGGAACCACAGGGACAAACTTGGGACAGTTGGCTATCTGCTCTTGTACTTTGGAACACGAGGAAATGTGGGACCTCATCTTTACCAGAGACACCTGTTGAACAGACCCAATATTATTACCTGCATGTCTGAAATGATGAGATCAGCTCTATGTCAGTCAGAGAAGATGGATATCAAAACATCATCAGTAACTCATTGGGAGATATACAGTGATCTAAGGACCAATGGCAGGATTTCTTTAACATGAAATAGTTATTCTGGACCTTTTTGCTGCAGCCCCTGCAGGGGGCTTTGTAGGAGGCCAACTGTTTCTCCACATTGGAGGAGCGCTCCACTTTTTTGGGATCGAAGGGTACACGACAAAGAGGGCAGAGGGGCGAGGCCACCTGAAGACATGGCTGCAGACATTCCCCACAGAACCTAAAAGACAAAGACAAGAGACCTCAGTTCATGAGCTTCACCCAGAGCTACTGAGAAGCCCACTGGAGTCACAGATATTGAAATATGATTTTATTGATGCTCTCAGAGACATTTGCATTATTAGATTTATTTTTATGCCATTTTCCCCACATTTAGTAAATGCTAGAATTAAAATGTCTTAAGATTCCTGTTTAATTCTTCGATTTGTTTTATAACTAGACTCCTGTTGATTTATTTCTGCCTGTAGAGATCAGAACAACAAACTCTAATAGCAGAATTATTAGAAAAACAAAAGAGAGAAAAGAGAACCACTGAACTCAGAGACAGCTTCCAGGAATATTTTTTCTGTGACATATTAAATAAAAACATTCTCGTACTTCCATATTAACTTTTTCATTTAAAAAGTGTTTGTCATCCATTTACTGATCTTATAAAAGATTGCCACATTCCATGTAAAATGTGGCAATAGTCTATCTTCACAAATACTAAGAAAGTACAGATGCAAGGTGATGAAGGTGTTTCGAGGGTCAAAGTTCAACACTGACAGTGATTACAAGAACAAATCTCAGCTGTTAGCTTTGTACATAGAAGGAACTGTAATACAGAGGTTATAAAATCATCTATATCACACAGTTAAATCCTGCAGCACAGCTTAATGCAAGAGCAAAAAAGTGTGCTCTGTGACAATTGGTTTCATAAAAAAATATCTTTCAGTGACAAAAGTACAGTATAAATAAATTTCCGTGACAGCATCATTTTTTTTCTACAAGCAATCTTCATTATGAGATGAAGGAAAGCAGAAACTACAGCCACGGTTCTGAATATCCAGTCCCATCGAGGAGCTTCTCTCATCTTGATGAAGGCAGAATTATTCTGAGTGAGAAGGAAAAATATAAAAAGAAGAATACTGATACATAAAACATGAAGCTATAAACATGGCGACATGAATGCAGGAGACATTTTTAGGTGATTTGGTTAATTGTGTCTCTAACCTTTTTTTATTACTGCAGGTACAATGCCATTTTGGGTACAGTAATACTATGGCAAATTCATACAATAAGGCAGAGGTTCCCAAACCAAGAGGCACCCCCTCTAGAGTGTGGGGCGCGCATTGCAAGGGGGGCGCCGGATGGATAAATGGGAAAACCCTGATGAGCGCTGTGTTTCGGGCGGGGGGGCGGAAGAGTATAACAGGGAGTCTCTAAGAGTCTCTCCACCTCCCCCAAAGTCTAACTCTCCCTATTGTAATCCACAGGGGGACTCAGAAAATGTTTGGAAACCACTGGGGGGGCCCAGGAGAAAAACTTTGGGAACCACTACAATAAGGCATGATAAATGAGGATGCTTTACAACAATTCATGTACAAAGCTTCATATATGAATGAAGAGGTTTTCTCTAAATCTTTCCTTGCTCCACAGACACAAATCCTAGTAACAGAAACATAGTATTAATGCTAGCAAAATTGAGCATGAATTAAATTAGGCTTATTTAATCAAAAGTGGAAAAAGGGCGGTAATAATAAACAGTAATAACACAAGAAGGATGAGAATATCAGACAAAATAAAACTAAAATTAGCAAAAAAACGATTATATTATGCTGTTCCAGCTAATATTTGGAAAACATCAATGTTAGCATGTGTAGATATGATGAAGAGGAGCAAAACTATATATTTATATTTATTGAGATTATTTTTTATTATTTATTATTATTATTTTAGTTATGCATTTGACTTACCTTCGAGAGTTGCTATTTTTAAACTTCCCTTTCTTTCTTTAAAAAATCACAAAAAAAGAAATTTGGATTCTGAAAGAATATTCTGATGCTAAAGAAAAAGATGATAAAAATTCTAATAACAATACTGATAGTAAAATCCTCAAAATCCTGAGTTAAAATAAGCTCTGGAACAAAGCAGACAATAACAATGCTACTAATATCACCAATTAATAGCAACCAGAATGACAGGCCATTTTAGTTAAGTGGTGGCAGAAAAACTTAATTTTTAATCATAAGTGGTGACCAAAAAGGCATGTCACAATAACACATTTTACTGGGCGATAAATTGTCCGAGACGTTATTGCGATTAGGGCTGAAATGATTCCTGGAGTGATTCCAGTACCTCGATTAATAACATTCCTCGAGGAAAATTGATCTACCTCGAAGCTTCATTATGTTTTATTATTTAGCGTTCCTTTATTTGCGCTCTCACTTCCGCCTGAGTTGTTGACGAAAGCTAAGTGTTAGCAGAATAACGTCCAATTTTTAACGTCGGCCTGGGAGAATTTTACTGATTCATGATAGTGTCCGGGGTTTTGTCAATTTTCGCGGGACCAATAAACATCCTTAAAATGACGGGAGCGATTAGGGTTGTCACCCATCCCGTAAAATACAGAATCGTCCCGTATTTGGCTGTTAAATGTTGCGTCCCGTATTGAACCGATACGGGACGCGATTTGTTCCGTGTTCTATAAATGTCCGATAGACACGCCCATAGACATCATATACGTAGACGCCTCATGGAGCGATGAGTTGTAAGTAACAGCGTCCCCCATCTTCTATGTGGCAGTAGGGCGATCAGAGCTCCTTAAGTCCTGTGCTGTGTTTCAACCGTTTTACGAAACAAACTGGATTCATTTGGCATTACCTTTCACAGGTAAGGATGAAAGATCAGAATCACTTGACTTTGCAGCCAGAAATTCGCTTCTAAACAACCGAAAAATATTTCCTATGTAGCTTAATTGGCCCGAAATAACCGCTGATTGTTAGCGTAGCCGCTAACGTTTTCATACTGTTTTCTAATGAGAGAGAGGTGATGAAAAACCGCTGATGAAAAAAGACCAGGGGATTTTGTGAGGAAAGATCAGTCAGGGTCAGAGCTGGAGCTGCTGTTCTTCAGTCTCTGTTTCCCAGCTCAGCTTCACCATGTCAGTATTTAGCTATAAAGATGCTACGAGTCAGAGCCCAACATGCTAAAAATGTCTTTTCTGAATGTGAAGGAAACATATATGTATTTTCTATTACATTTTGGATCATTTCTCTTTTATCCTTGGCTTTAGCCTGCGAACCAGGTCGTCTCAGAAGTCATTGGAGTTCTCCCAGTGTGACCAGCAGACTGAAGCCCTGCCTGTGGCCAGTGTTCCCAGTATAATAAATAAATGTTTTATTCTTTAACTTTTTGTGTATTTTTAAATATCTCAATCTGAAGTATTAGTGTATTAATACAGCTTATGTAATGAAATAAAAATAATTTACTCTGTTAGAATTATTTTCTCTCTTTGCTGTCAATAGCAGAGTTGATGTATACTGTAATATTTTTTTCTCTGGAAAAAAGTAAGAAAAATATGTAGTTTCATGTTTGACAATGACTGATTTATAAATCAAAAGTCATTTCTCAATGTATAAAAAATAAATACAAGAAAATGATTTGTTTCTTGTCTTGAAACATTAAATGTACATTAGATTATGGAATTATGTAAATATGTTCTTTAATTAAACACTGTAAAAGTGTGTCTGTTCATCAATGTTAATATAAAAATGATCAGAATAATTTCTATCAAATAAAAACATTGTGCTCTTTATTCAGAAATGCCCCAAAACAGTTAAATAATCACATCAAAAATTAGAAACTCTGTCTTTAGTAATTTCTTTGATTGTCAAAAATATCAATGTGTGTGAGAAAATGCGTCAATGACAAGAATTAATTTAAAATATTTTGTAGAACGGCAATTTCTGAAGTTCGGTCTTTTTACTTGTATTAGCTGACTGGCACATATTCCACATTCAATGTGGCGGACGCTGTGACGTATCGCAGCAACGGGCCTACCCGCTCCATGAGGCGTCTACGTATTCATGCATAGACATCAATACGTAGACGCCTCATGGAGCGCTGAGTCGTACGTAAAAGCGTCCGCCATCTTGTATGTGGCAGCAGAGCGATCGGAGCTCCTTAAGTCCTGTGCTGTGTGGACTTGTTTCAACCGTTTTACGAAACAAACTGGATTCATTAGGATTACCTTCCCCAGGTAAGGATGAAAGATCAGAATTACTTGACTTTGCAGCCAGAAATTCGCTTTTAAACAACCGAAAAATATTTACTATGTAGCTAAATTGGCCCGAAATTTCTAATGAGAGAGCTGATGAAAAACTGCTGTTAGAGGAGAAGTTCATTAAAAACCAGAGGATTTAGTGAGGAAAGATCAGTCAAGATCAGAGCTGGAG